>NC_143511.1:55374724-55492506 GCF_031878675.1 Megascapheus bottae
TTACTTATCTCCATGGATGATTTGGCCCTGTGATTTTTGGACTTCTCAGCCTTCAGAATTAGGAACCAATCAATTCCTGTGTATTATAAATTACTCTACCTGTGCTATTCAGTTAGAGCAGCACAAATGATTGTCTGACTCCATGTAATGAAAATAGACATAATGTAATGTGACTGTGTTTTACTGCATTACATACAAACTGTTAGGGAGTGATAGGATGAGAGAGCATTGAACTGCAGTAGGTCACAGAAATAAGATATAGATGAGATAAATAACATAGACCTTTAATTTTGGAAAGATGAAACACCATGTTTTTCCATCTTCATAATAAAACATGGAATAAAAGGGAGATAATTATGTGTCAAATTGAAACCAACTGAATTACTAAAGCCTCACTTTGACATTAGGTCTAATGTTCTATTCAACATCAACTTAATTTGTAAAATAGCAAAATATTCATTATTCCATAGGAAATGAGGGGTTTGCACTATCATTTTAAGAAAGAGGAAAGAAATTTACAATGGAAGAAATCACAAAGCACAAATTTATTGTTGCACAGAACAGGCAACTGTAATAGCCTCCAACTCAGATTAACGTACTGATATTAGTGGCAATTTAAATGCATAAATAATAAATTTATTATATGGGTTAACTTGATTGTTGATTCAGAGATAATAAAGGATAGCCTGAGTACTTCAACCCTGAAAGCCATATTTAAACTAAATTTAGCATCAATTTTATTTGCGTTTATGGTCGCATTAATATGAATTTAGAATAGAAAAATGTTAGAAGATTCATTTTGACTATGTTAATTGCACTTTTAAGATACAGAATTTTCATGTTTATGTTTAGTATTGATTAATTTCCATAATATAACATAGCAAATAAAAGGAATGTTAATTTCAACTTGACTACATTTCCAATCTTCTATCAACTAAACTTACTGAAGATTCATCACAACTCCTCTGGCAGAAAATAAATTTTGTTGAGATTTTTTTTCTGGAAACTCTTAAAACAGGTAGGAAAACACACTAGAATGTCAGCAAAAGCATGTGATTTTTGTGCTAATATTAGGTTTTCTTCAAAAAAGACAACATTCTGACTTCAGACAGAATAAACTTAGATAGCATATTGATTACAACAGTTTAGCAATCAAAATGGCTATCATTTCTGAAAATATTGTGGGTTATGTGGAAAATGTGGAAGGAGTGATCAGAGATGGGAAAGTGTCATTGAATAAAACTTGCAATTGTAGAAATATACAAGATGCGATCTTGCAAACAGGTTTCACAAATAAAAAATGCCAAGCTTGTCATTCCACTGTCCCTCTCTTACCTGTTACCTTCCATTTCTAAATAAATAGAAACTCTTGGCAACTGGCTAGGTAGATTAGACTCTCAGTCTTTTCTATTTTGTTACTTAAAAAATATAATCTGTAAATAATCTGTGTGTCAGACATCAACCTGAGCCAGAAAAGTTTTAGATTAAATATTTCCTCTATTTAGATACTTGCAACTCAAAAAGAACGAAGCCCATTAAATGTAAGAAAGCTAGCAAGAATGGAGAAATATATTTCCTAATAAATATAGAAACATTGAATATGAGTATTTTTTTCTTGTCAGTCTTATGTTTGCATTCCATCAAGGAAGAAGGCTTCTGTATACACATTCTCCACAAAGATCTTACTGTTCTTTACTCTCAGAATCAACATTGTCAACAGATTCATTTTGTAAATAAGAAGGCTAATATAACCTTTTATAACTACTATGACAACTACTCATTTTTCGCTCTACTCACTGGGAATCACTTTTATTTCATTCCCTAGTCTCATTCTCAGTTATCAAATCCTTCTATCCACTTTTAAAAGTTGACTTTTTCCCCTATATAAATCTCTGTGGAATATTTATAAAAAAGAAAAGAAAATATATACCCCCCAAACTTATTTGGTGAACCTGAGAAGAATGCATTTTACCATGCTGTTTTTTATTCAATGTAAACTCTATCCTTTTTTCAAATTTAAATTATTTTTTAAAAGTTCTATTCTTCTCAATAAAAGTCCACTATGTTTCCATTGGTAGAATTATCCCTCTTGGGAAGAATGTTTTTGTTTTATTGTAAAGAGCCCAGTGAATGACACATAAATATGAAAGCAAAAGCACTAAAGGAAAGACTAAGGCACTGGCAACTATTTTCTACATGCTATATATACCAAAGGCTATGGATTAAAAACAAAAACACACAAAAAAACCTTTTTCAGTTGTACTGTAAAGAAACTCAGATATGGTTTATCCTAAGTCACTTTAAGCATGCTTCATTTTGAATAATGCAATGACTTTGAAACTTTGTTATCTAAGAAGCAAATCAAACTTTAGAGGTATCATTGTACATATAGAAATAGGTTCTTGTGTTTTGCTGCCACGAAAACTTACAAATTGGCAAAAATTATAATAGTTGAACTTTCCAGGCTAAAGAATTATGAAGAAGATAATGGATCTAACAGAAATTGTTCACAAGTGGTAAATGAGCTCTGGACCATGGATTCTGATTATAATTCTATCCAGCAAGATTTCTGCTAAAGATTAATGAATCTATGATGCAATAAGAATATACAAAGACAAAAAAGAACCTTGGATATTGAATATCAAGTATATGGATTTGTCTCACAATTTCATTCCTGATTTATAGGATTGCAATAATAATATCTTCTCCTACTTTTGTACATAAAATATCTTTCTTTTTTGGAGAATGAACTCTCAAATACAGGGTGAAAATGATACCAAAAAAAGCCAAGTAAGATTGCAATTACTAAGTGTAATAGGATCAATGGAGAGTAATGAAAATCAATATAAAAGAAAGTAGAATGGAAAAGAAATTTGGAAAATTTTGGATAATCAATAGAATGAGTGGACTGGAGAAATGTGAGGTTTTAGAATAGTAAATACTGATAAACAGATTGATGGTTTAGCATTCTTGTCATTTTATTTTAGAGTTTGTATGTGTGTCTGTCAGTGATCTACAGTACCGTTACTTAGCTTGGAGATTTATTAATACATTTTCCCCCTTTCTGTTCTTATCATCAGAAACAGCCCACACTAATTTCTCAGAATATTTCAAACACATGATATACCAAGAATATGGAATTAGAATAACTTCAAATATTTCTATTTCAAAGGAAAGTCAGGAATTCAATCAATTGTTATCATAATAGTGAATTAAACTACAAAGGAATGAATTCTGAGGTCTTAAGAACATGAAGATGAGTTGTAACATCTTTGTATCTAATAATTTTGATTATTAGCACTGAACACTATCATAATTATAATACCTAGAAATAGTAACTGGTAAAGTCAGGATCTGTGTAGGAAACGGATGGGATAATCTGAGAGAGATACACAAGGAAGGACATTAATATGGATGAAAGTGATTATAGAGAAACAAATACTGCAGTACTCCAGTGCTAGCAAGAACAGGAAGTTCTTGCCAAGGCCTGAAGGGGTTAGAATACAGAAAGGTAACTGGGGACTTTGAGAATGTATTTGTGTGGGGGAAGGTAGCCGGCAGGAGCTGTGCTTATTAATTACATGGAGGTCTGCACCCAGGAAAGACACTACAGCAGGAACTAAAGTATAAGTACCCAGATGTTACTAGGAGTTAACGGTATTGGATTAAGGCACACCAAGAATGTTAAAGCAGCACTTCCAGGTTGTGCCTGTAAGGGTTTTTCCAGAGGAAATAATCATGCGAGTCGGTGAATTGAGGGGTCAATGTCCACAGGCAATGTAACCAGGCATCATGGCTACCTGAGTACCTGCACAAATCACACAGGCAGAAGCAAAACAGATTCTGAGTTTTCTCTGCCTCCTTCCTTCCTCTCCCTCTGATTATCCTTCTCCCCCTCCCTTTTCCTCTTCTCCTCCTCCACTCAACAGCAGGTCTCTAGGTCCCTTAGTCTGGACTTCAGGACTTCATCAATGATTTCCTTGACTGTCAAATTTTTGCCTCCGACTGAAAACTGCCACTCAGTACTGAAGTTCCAAATAACCAACCGGAAACTAAATTGTCTGATCTTCTCAGCAGTCAGGGGAATGAGTAAGAGAAAGGGAATTTAACCACACTTCCTAAACAGATAACTAGACATGGAAATGTTTGAATACTCTATTAACACTCACATCCTTTAATCCTTTGAAGAATTACTTGAAATAATATAATTTTACCCAATCTGTTATTTGCTTTCTCCTTATGAGAAAAATAATGAATCCTGTTTTCATCTATCAGATTTTTTTTTTTTACTCTTTATCTAGGCAACCTATCACTTGGGTACTAGCATTCCAAAATCACAGTCTAAAGGCACTAAAGCTCTTTAAATTTATTGTGACTTTTGTCCTTCAACATACCATAAAAGGTAAGAACAATTTTGGAAGTGAAAGCAAATAAAATTTTTAAAATTAAAAGGAATGCCTTTGGATATCAGGCATGCAAATATCCCGGAGAATGCTTTTGTGTTTCAGCCATGACTGCTCTTATAGAGCAAGAGGGAGAACTAGAGATCACATTAAAGCAAAATTAATAAGCTGAAGCCTATTACATATGCCTCAGTGATTAACAAGAATATTTTATTTCTATCAGTTATGCAATTGAGAACAATATGTTTTAAGGTTTTCCCAGTTCACATATTAATTTAGACTATATATAATAATTTGAATGAACCTGACCTAAAGGCATCTCTTTTTTTAATATTTTTATTGTAATTAATAAAAGGGTTACATGATATTTGCCAGATAGAAAGTGCATTAATTCACATACATTGATACCCTTTCACATGTCTTGGTACCCATTACCCTCCCCCCACTCCCCCACCCGTCTTGGTTTTCCCCCCTTCCCTATCAAATTTCAAATAACCAAATACAAATAAATTCAATATATCAGATAACAAAGTGAGATACTGTAACATATGAGATACCCAAGGGACAGCAAAGGAGATGAGAGATAACATAGTACATAAAGGACAACAATCATTCATTATATGGCTTTTGTTTCAGTATCCTGGAGGTCTTTTCAATTAGCTTCATACTATATGGCCTTATGTATCAAGATTTTGCTCTATTGCAGATCTCTGCTAGTAGAGCCCAAGGTTTCTACTGATTATGACGAATGAGGGAAACCATTGAGCCTAAGTTCCTTTGAGTCTGGCTTACTTCACTTAATATGATTTTTTCTAAGTCTTTCCATTTCCTAACAAATGGGGCGATGTCATTCGTTCTGACAGTAGCATAGAATTCCATTGTGTACAAATACCACATCTTGTGGATCCATTCATCAACAGAGGGACATCTAGGTTGGTTCCATATCTTTGCTATAGTGAATAGTGCTGCAATGAACATTGTTGTGCTAGTGGATTTAGTATGCCCTTGTTTCTGGATGGTTGGGTAAATGCCAAGTAGTGGAATTGCTGGGTCATAGGGGAGTTCTATGTTTAGCCTTTTGAGGCACTGCCATACTGCTTTCCATAGTGGTTGAACGAATTTTAAAAGTTTTAAGGTATACAAGCTATGATGAATGTATTGATCTTTTTTGGTGCCTTCCCTACAAAAAAAAATTGATGCTCAATACTCTCCTCATCAGCAAGTTTACATATACATTTTCAGGTTTTTTTTCCTAAAGAGAAGTGTGAAATCCATCCCTTTGTTATTCTTTGATGGATTTGAGATCCACAGTTCACGTTAATTGTTTAGAAACTTCAGTAAATATAAGAATTACCTCAGGTACTTATTGAAAACACATATTCCTACAGATGGTTACTGCAAATAGCTTAGTTTAGGGGTCAGGGTCAAACTCCTCTAACTTATTGCCAAAGTCCTCATCTACAAGCACATCCCTCTGAGAGACACTGTATGAAAGAGATGTCTTGACATCTTAGAAAAGTATCTAGTATTGATTTTCTTCTTTTCTAAATTATGAATTTAGAATTGCCCAGCTTTTCACCATCTACCTCTCTTAATAGCAAAGGAACAAAACATATTATCCTATTGATTTGTTTTTCTTGATGAGGAGTAATTAGGCTTCTATTATTCAAGTTGCTTATTTGATATTTACTGCAAACAACTCTTTAAAAGCCTTGGTATCTGCAAGAATAGAATGTTCACATTTACTCTTACTCTATTTAAGATTGTAATAGTTTCTGACTTTTTAAAAACACAAATGCCTTTCTTACTGTGAATGCGTTTCAAAATTTAAATTTGCTAGATCTTTTTCATAAAATACTTTTGTTATAAACTTATGTGCCTCTGGTAATGTCTCTGGTACATACTTAAAAATGTTTTCATTGGTTGGTTGTTAATTCCACAGGCTCTCTCATTTGTCCTGTAACCTTTGAGGGATTTCTAAGATTTCCTTAGCAAAAATGAAAAGATTTTCAATTTTATAGGTTTAAAAAACAAATAGATCCTGCTAAAAGTTGTTTGGTTGTTTGTATCGCATTCTGTTTAAAAGATACAGTGGAATAATTAGAAAAAACAAATAAATGAATAAATATTGTTCATCAACCACTAAAAAGATCACTGTTAAAACTTTTGGTTTATGTACTCCTGTAACTATTTATGCTAAGTAGACATGTATATCTTTCTCTTTTTTTCTTTCATGTCTTTGGGCACGAACTCAGGGCGTAGGCACTATCCCTAAGTGACCCCTTTTGCTCAGGATTAGCACTTTACCACTTGAGCCACAGCACCTGATTATGTGGTCATGAGGAATCGAACCCAGGGCAAGCTTTCTACCACTAAGTCATATTCTCAGTCATATATAGCTTAAGGCTAAAATTACATGCATAATTCCATATTGTATCCCTATACAAAACAGCACCATGTATCCCACAATTGTATGCAATTTTTATGATTTGTCACTGAAAAACATTTTATTAGTTTTTATTTTAAGTAAAAGCCTCTTTTTAACACCATTTGTGAGTAGGGGACAGTTTCTGTTCTGCAAAACCAGGCTTCCTCTGGACCTCAGGGTAGCACTGCATCCTGACCACACTGAGAACTACAAGAAAAGCCTTAAAAGTAGCACATTCTCCACTGACCCTGCGTCATCCAGTGTAAGCTTGATTTACCTCTGTGGGAAAAGGTATAAAATGGAGCAGCCACTGCATATGCAGGGGAATCTGAGTCAGGACCCAGAACTGTCACCATCTGTGACACTCTCTAAACATTTAAAATAATTACATGTATATATTCTTCCTTTTGTGCCATCATAATAAACAGTGTACTGTCCATGCTCAGTCTTATCTAAAAGCCACAATGTATAAGAAACAGTGTTCAGCTGTCGGGGACACATAAAATGAGGTATTTTTGGAAGCAAATTGTGAACAAAGTTTAAGATATCTTAGGAAATATACATCTAATTTTGTCCAGTGACAACATTATATCCTGATGGCATTATATTTGTCGCAACATTATGAGAAATAAAATCCTGTGGCTGTCATTCCTTTTGTGATTATCTTTTACCCTATAAGAGTAAAATGGGTAAGTATGGGTTATAACTTAATGATTCCATTTCTAAGGATATTTGCATCAAAAAAGAGATTCTACCTGACCTCATGTATAATGAATATTTTCAAAAAATTAATTTTTGGAAATGGCTGCACAATAATTTGACAAGATATAAGACCAAGTGAGAAGGAAGATCATACAAAAATATATGATTTTTGATTTAGGTTAAGTTTTCCTTTAATCCACGGCTCCTAGAGGAGATTCAGTTTTCATTTATTTTGGATTCCTCCTGGTAATTACTGCTCTCATCTAGATATAGAAAGACCAATAAAAGAACCCATATTTTGTTGCTTCCTTGGACAATCATCACAGCAAATTCTGAATGACACAGCTGGATTTGTTCCACAAACTCTTTTGCATTTGTAAACATCACATTTGTAAATGTCTCTGTAGTATTTTGTCACACATGTCCAAGCACAGCCATTCAACATTTTGGAATTTCTAATTCTGCAAGGTTTGAGTATTTTATGCTGGGTCTAAGGGAGCTTAATGTGAAGAGCACAAGGTCTACACAAAGGCCAAATCCCTAACATCTATTAGCTATTTGTCCTTGGGCAACTATTTAATTAACATCCACCCTGTTGAACAAGCTTTACCTTTTCCCTTTCTCCATCATTTCATTCAGTCGACTACAAAGTTCTGCCAATTATGTTTCTTAAACTGTTCTTGACTCTATTCACTTGTCTTGACCTCTTTTGTTATTATCTATTCCAAGGCACTGTATTTTTGACCTTCACTCTTGAAAATGTCTCTGAGCTGGTATTCTTTTACTTATTTGTGCTTTTGACTAACTCATTTCCTACAGAGCTACCAGAAGTCATTTTTTTTGCAGTGAAAATCTGATTACATTTCACTCCTCATTAAAATAAACAAACAAAATCCAAATAAGTCTCTTTCTTCTATTTCCTGTTGACTAAAATCTAATATTCACAGGTGACCTGCAGGAGAGACTTCTATGCTGCTGTTCACTCTCTTCACTGCAATCACATGCGATGCTTTTTATATTTCTACAATCTGTCAGACTCCTTCCTTATTTTTTGGACTTTTGCACAGGTTTCTTCCTTTCTCAAATATGCCCTTATCCTTCCCAGCCCACGGACAATCTCCTGTGGCAGACTAATGCTCTAATTAGGACACAGATTAGAAGTGATTTCTTCATAGAAACCTTCTCTAGTCCCCCAGACTTTATCAGGTATACCTGTCAATTACCCTCATATGACTTCAGAATTGTCCATAGTGCTTTTCATAAGTACAGAGGCTAATGGTCTGAATTTCTGTGACATTCCCAGACTGAAATCCTGAAACATAATTCCCAGGTTAAAAGATGGAGTCTTAGATGGTAATTAATGCTGGGAGGAGAACACTCAGGTATGGAGATGGGTTGGCTTTTAAAACAGGGCCAAGGAAACTGTCTTCCTTTCAACATGGGAGCTAGAAGATGCCATTGATGAACCAGAACAAAGAGAACATGAACTTCACATGCATCCTACTGATATCTCCATCTCTGTCCTCCTAGCTGTCATCATTGCAGACTTGTTGGCTGTTGGATTTTTGTGATAGCTGGAATGAATGAAGTGAGCAACTAACAAGTAGTTTTGCTCTTCAAACTGTTTCTTTGATTTTCTCCAATTAGTTTTCAGTCTCCCATCAAAACTTAAATCTGGTGGGGATAAAGAGTCAAATCACCAGACATGATGTGGTAGGAAGGACACAGGAAATTGACAAACAGCTGTGCACTAAATGAGTGACACCCAGCCCCTGTGACATGAAATAAAATAGTGATGATGTTTGCTCAATAAGGTTGTGGTAATGATTTAATAGCTATCACACCTATGATACTGAACACTAACATTCACTTACCAGTACTCATAACTAACTTTCACTGAGTGTTTTTTTTCCCAAAATTTAAGCTGCTGCTGAATCCTATGCTAGCACCACTTACATTAACCTTGCTATTTATTTATTTTTATTTATGTAACATTAATTGAAAGCATAGTCACATAGAGTAATATAATTACACCCCTAGAAATAAGTTGCTTATTGGGTATAATTTACCATATTATGACATGGAAACTTATTTTGTGAATGGAGAATATTGCTAAGTGGTAGAGTACTTGCCCAGCATGCACAAATTGATTCTCAGTACCATAACAAAACAAAAAAAATATATAACACAGCTAATTTGGTATCCTCTTGGCATATGATTTCAAAGCTGTTTTGAAAGAATGCAATCTTCTGTCAGTGTTGTTTAAAAATGTAAATGCATAGCTAGCATTGGAGAATGATAAAAAATTTTAAAAATGTAAACTGACTTATGACAAGTAGCTTTCAGTATGCAGTGAGTGGGCTCCTTTTCTATTGTGATTCACTAAATATGTTGGGGAAACGTGAACAAGAACACCCCTTGATTACAGAAAAACAGTGGCATGTATTCTCATAATATCTTTGTGGATACGATGGAAGACTGGGGAATTTATGATAGTATGGTGATTATAACTGACATCAATTGGAAGAAATTCTTTATAATTGTTTCTGTCTCACTCATTTTTATCAATGAATTGCTTAGAGCTAGCGAAGCTAAGCCTCTCCAGTGAGCATATAATTAGAACTGGTGAACAGAGGAAGCCTGGGTAGGAAGGCAGATAGCTATTTACTTGCAAACTGATTAAAATCCAAAAATATCCTGAAAAGAGAATAAGCCAAAATGAGCATTAAGAAGCTTGCTGCCTGCATTTGACATGAGCATAAATACAAAGAACAGATTTGCCTGGCTTAAAAGAAAGTGATATATAAAACCTTGCAGTTTTTAGTTGTAATACCATGCCCAAATGATATGTTAAACAACAGCAACCACAAAACAAAACACAAACAAACAAAACCCTCTTCTTCTACTGGAAAACAATTTTAGCTGTTTGCCTGTAGCTCAGCCTTGTAAATCCTAGCTACTGAGGAGACTGAGATCTTGGGATCATGGGATCATGGTTCCAAAACCAGCCAGGCCAGAAAATATTTTAAGATTTACCTCCCATTAGTCACCAAAGAGCCAGAAGCAGAGCTATGGCTGAAGTGGTAAAGTGAAGGCCTTCAACAAAAGGTTCAGGGATAGTGCCTAGCCCCTGAGTTCAAGATACAGAATTTTCAAATTTGCACATGAACGCATGTGTGTGTCTGCAGGAGGGCGGGGCGTGGGGGGATTCTCTCTCTTTCTCTCTCTCTCTCTCTCTCTCTCTCTCTCTCTCTCTCTCTCTCTCTCTCTCTCTCTCTCTTTCTCTCTCTCTCTCTCTCTCTCTCTCTCTCTCTCCTCTCTCTCTCTCTCTCTCACACACACACACACACACACACACACACACACACGTGAATTTGAACCAGAAGTTATTTTCTTACTAAATTTATATCCTTGTGTCTTAAACTAAGACATAGAACAATTCCTTCCATCTGCTCCTCCTATAGGCCAGACATCTTGTTGATAGAGGCTGTATTTAAGCAAGCCCTGAGTGATTGGCAGGATTAGATTTCTGGGGAAAGGAATGTGCCAGACAGAATGAAGGCAGGGTGTGAGAAAAAGGCAGACATGATCTCCAAGGTGAGTTTGGGAACTACCAGTTACCCAGTTACAAGGCTAGATGGTACAAAGTCAGAACTGAAATATCAGGGAATGTAGGCTGTGGACAGTGGTGATCCACTGTGTCGGGTGTGTTTATATGATCTAGTTGTTATACTGCTAGTTCTTTGTTTTCCCATGCTTTCCCTGCAGAGGGAACAAGCCATCTGGAACAATCTGTCAGTGGGATGCCATAGTTGGATTTTGTAGTAGCCTTTTGTCCTCCGTGTCTCAAAACCTCTAAACATGAGAGCATGGTTTGTGCTAACAGACCCTGTCATGTCTTATGGCAGGCACTGTAGGCTAATTTTTAATTTCCTGTAGGCCATGCTATAATATCCATAGGTAAGTTGTTGTCAAGCAAAACACAGATGTTCATTTCTTTAAAAGAGTGGCTATGATTCAAACTTGAAAGCAAAATCTACACATCCAGGATAGGGTTTTAATGTTTAATAGACAATCTTTAGGCAGCTGGACTTTGAATAGATTATTGCTGCTTAAAGCAAGAACACCAAAGTCAGAAGCTGTTTCACATGATTCCATTCCTACATAAAGTTCTCGTATAATTCAAAAAGGGAGGATTTTATTTTTTACTTATTCATTTCTTTTCTTTCTTCTTTAAAGAATCAAAGATTTGCTCAAGTGACATATGTGCATAGAAAAAGTCTGGAGAAATGAACAGTAGTTACTATATAAGAAAAAGGCAGAAATGAAAGGTGGCAACCATTTCTTTTCTCATGTAACTTAATTTCAATTAAAGGTCTCAACCTATAGGGTCAGTCTAATCTTTTTGAATGCATTCTAAGACAAACAGAAAGTTGTCACCTTAGTTACATCATCCAGTGTGACTTCAGATTAAGACCCCAAATAAGGTTAAATAATATAGCAACTATTTCCTGCTTTTGAAAGTCAAGTCATCCACTGCTGAATCTCATTCCCTTCCCTGTTGGCCCTGAGGAAGGGAATGCTGACCTTTCTTGGATTATTATAGGCAGACAATGATCCCCATTCCTTCATCACCTGTTTTATTTGCTCTTTCTCTTTCTTTCTTTCTCTTTCTTTTTTTCTTTCTTTTTTTCTTTCTTTCTTTCTTTCTTTCTTTCTTTCTTTCTTTCTTTCTTTCTTTCTTTCTTTCTTTCTTTTTCTTTCTTCCTTTTCCCTATGTTCTACCATCTGAATTGACTCTCCATATCTACAAAATTGTCTAAAAAGCATCTAAATTTGTATTTCCTTTTGGACATCATTAATTCACAGTCCATTATTCTCTGAAATATTTTCTATGCACCACCTTCAACAGATTCAGCTAGGAACTTAAAACCCAATTCCTAAGTCAAACCTGAGTTACTCTTCAAAATCACTAATATTGTATCCAAGCAATCTTCATTTTAACAGGCTTTTTAGGTGCATCTTACTCATGAAAGTTCATGAAAGTTTTGTATCATTCTTCTACAGGAATCACCGCACATGTCTGGATGAAGGGGTAGCTTATTTTCATAACACTAGCTTCTTGAAAGGTGGAGACAGGATCATGGACCAAGGCCAGTCCATGTAAAATTGCAGTACCTTACCAAAAGGAAAAAAGGCTAGGGGTATTGCTGAACTGGTAAAGCACTTATCTAGAAGGTATGAGGCCCTGGGTTCAATACTATAAAATAAAGTTAATAAAAATCTATATTGACAAGCACACATACGCACATGCATGTAAACCCGTTACTCAAACAAATAAGTTTGAATTAAGTTTTACTTAATCCAAAAACAATTAATAAGGTAGTTGCACAGTAACAAATTTAACAATCCAATGCACAGTCAAGACAGACCAGACCAGGGATGAGAAAGCTAATAACAAAAGCAGGTATTCAAATAATGTGAGTGTGTGTGTGTATGTGTGTGTGTGTGTGTGTGTGTGTGTGAGAGAGAGAGAGAGAGAGAGAGAGAGAGAGAGAGAGAGAGAGAGAGAGAGAGAGAGAGAGAGAGAGAAATTGGAGTCTTAGGCCTTCAACTCAGGATCTAGGACTTTCCTGCTTGGTCTGGCTTTGAACCATGATCCTCAGACCACAGCCTCCTGAGTAGCTAGGATTACAAGTATGAACTACTAGTGCCCGGCTCAAATGTTATATTTAAGATACAGTTTTTTCTATTCTGAATAGATACGATACAGAAACAAGATGTACATATATAGGTATAAAATATATGCAAGTTCCATGTGCTTACAGGTTTCTGTTTTGGTTATAGAACTGTAAGATAAAGACTCTTGAATTGAGTGAAAGAAGATTAAAGTGTTAGAAGCAATACTGAAAAAGGAATCAATTCAAAGCAGTAAATTATCACAGTTAATTCCTTTAAATAGGTTTTTGCACTTGACAGAAATCATAGAAAATGGATTTTACCACAAAATAAAGGATCACAAGCATCTCTGAAACTACTTTTCTCCTTTGAGACAATTTTAATACATATAAAAGAGCTTTAGATGAAGGAGTTAATGAAAGCATACTACTTAACCATCTGCTAGAAGGTAATGTGAATCACTTCTTAGCTTCTGTAGCTGAATTTCAGAATTCAGCCATTAGCATTAACAATAAGTATTAAGGATTGCCCCTAAATCATTTTTGACTCTCCTGGATATTTCTAGTATTCTTTCAGAACTCTTCACTAACTTTCTCTATTGTATTTTCCACTTCCTGAAGTTTTAAATTAAATTTCCTCCTTGTTGCTTGTAGGACTATTATCACTATGCTTGACATACAGACAGAATATGAATATAGGATATGATGAAAGAAATTTATTTAGGAACAAAAGACATTAAGACATTTTCTAGAATGTGAGTATTGTATGTCTCATATTACACAATAGACTAGTCAAATACATCTCTCTTGCTATGATTGATAGGTGCTATTGGCACAGATGAATTCGGTGTGTGTGTGTGTGTGTGTGTGTGTGTGTGTGTGTGTGTGTGTGTTATGCCAGTTCTGAGGCTTGAATTCAGAAACTGGATACTTTTCTTTAGCATTCTTGCTCCAGGCTTGCACTGTTCCACGTTAGCTACATCTCCACCTCAGGCTTGTAGATTGCTAACTGAAGAAGCATATGATGGACTTTCCTGCCTGTCTGGAAAGTCAATGCATGTTACTCTGATCTTGGCTTCCTGAGTAGCTAGGATTACTATTGTGATTTATTGGTTGCCAGGAATAATGAATACATTTTTAATAGAAATGAAATGTATTGTCAAAGGAATCTGAACTTTGAACATGCTTTTCTATCTAAATATTTGTTCAGTGACAAAGTGGACAAACCTAATCTTCTTCTAATGAACTTACAGAAGAGCTACATTTGTCATTAAATGACAAAATCAATACATTAGAGAAGGATACAACTGAGGTCAAGAGCCAAGATAGGGAAGAGCTGTACACATCAAAATGATTAATAGTAACGCTGATAAAAAGAACAGCGTAACAGAGGACTTTGAGAAGAGCTATACTAAGTAATGCATTTATTATTTAAATGTTATGTAACAGTCCCAATGGATAGACCATGCTACCCTTTTGTGATAACCCATCGGCTGCATTCTATTACCAATACAGAATGCTGCAAACCAATCACCTAAAATACTATAGCCCACGCGAAACATTTACCTAATTGTGAAATCAATAGTGCTACCTTCCCTTATCACATAGTCTATATTCTGGCAACATTAACCATTTTGCTGTTTCTTGCCCATCTTCTCTATTTTGAAGACGCTATCACTTGTAAATGGAAGACACTGCCTCTTCCATAAGAGAGACACATGGTTGTTTAAACTTTGGGTTCAGCATGTTAGTAATTTTACTTTTCTATTTCCCATGTGTGCTTTTTAAAATTTATTTTAAAAATTTTATCATCAGGGTGATGTATAAAGGAATTACATTTATATTTTCAATATAGTGAGTACATTATTTCTTTTTTTTTTTTTTGCCAGTCCTGGGCTTGGGCTCAGGGCTTGAGCACTATCCTTGGACTTTCTTTCTCAAGGCTAGAGCTCTACCACTTGAGCCTCAGCACCACTTCCAGCTTTTTGCTATGTATGTGGGGTACTGAGGAATTGAACCCGGGTCTTCGTGCATGCTAGGCAAGCACTCTACCACTAGGCCAAACTCCCGGCCCCCGTGAGTACATTATTTCTTGAACATTGTTACCCTTCTCATGTTTTGTCCCCACTTTCCCTCTCTCACCCCCTCCCAAGTTGTAAAGTTTAATTTTGACATATTGATTTGTAAATATTGCTGTTACTCTGGAACATCCTTTGTACATAGAAAAGATGGAAGTGGTGCTGTGGCTCAAGTGGCAGGGCTCTAGCCTTGATGAAAAAGCTCAAGGACAGTGTTCAGGCCCTGAGTTCCAGTCCCAGGACTGGCAAAAAATAAATAAAAATAAAAACAACAACCACAGGAATAAATCACTTGTTTCCCTATCCTGCAGTTCATTTTGCTTAGCCCCATCCTATATGGACATATTCACAAAGCTTTTGAGCAATTATGGTCCTCTGCTAGGAAAATCTAAGATACATGCAAATCATTACAAATGAGGGAAACAAAGATCCTATGTTACTTTAGATCTAGCTTACTTCATTTATTGTATTTTTACCCAAATCTTTCCAATTCCTTAAACATGGGGCTATATCATTCTTTCTGATGGCAGCATAAAATTCCATTGTGTATACATACCACAAATTCTTGATCCAGTCATGTTCTGAGGGACATGTGGATTGGTTCCCTATCTTAGCTTTGGTGAATAATGCTGCAATGAACATTGTTGTGCTGGTCGATTAAAACGACCTTGTTTCTGGACATTTAGGTAAATGCCCAGGAGTGGGATTGTTGGACCATAGGGGATCTTTATGTTTAGGCTTTTGAGGAACTGCCACAATGCTTTCCGGAGTAGCAGAACAAGTTTACACTCTCATCAACAATATAGTAGCATTCCTTTTTGGCCACATCCCCACCAGCATCTGTTGTTAGATTTCTTGATAATGACCATTCACACTAGGATGAGGTAGAATCTTAAAATTGTTTTGATTTGTATTTCTTTTTTTTTTTTGCCAGTCGTGGAAGTAGAGCTCTACCACTTGAGCCACAGCACCACTCCCAGCTTTATTCTATGCATGCGGTACCAAGGAATCAAACCCGGGTCTTCTTGCATGCTTGGCAAGCACTCTACCACTAGGCCAATCTCCCAGCCCCTTGTATTTCTTTTATGGCCAAGGATGTTGAGCATTTCTTCATGTGTCTATAGGCTATTCTTATTTCTTCTTCAGAGAAGTCTTTCTTTAGGACTTTCGCCCACCTTTTAATGGGATGGTTGTTTCTTTGAGGATTTGTTTTTGAGAGATTCAATTTTTTGAGCTATAGGTATATTTTAGACCATGTGGCTTTTCTTTCTTCCTTTCTATTCTCAAACATTTTGAATCTCAAATGAGAATTAGTATTTATTAAACCATTTACTTGACATGAATAGGCCTGGTGATTTTGGAGTGTTCAATTTAGGATAAGTAGAGCTTCATGTTTTACAAGCATCATGCTCTCCAATCCACTATAACTCTATTAATATCTACAACTATCATCTCTAGTGTATAGATAAGCCAATTAAAAAAATCTTGGTTAAAGTTATGAGCTACTTAGTACAAGATTCAACCTTATATGAGAATAGAAGATGGGTTGGCTCCTCTTCATGTATGAGATGTATAGTCTGTTGCCTCAGCAGCAGGAAAATGGAATATCTAGTCAGTCTCATTCTTTCAATGTCTTCCATTTGGGAAGCATGATACTAACTTTCTTCCAAATGTACAAAGATTTGAGGAGGAGGGAAAAGGTATAAACGTTGTGGGGCATATATTAAAATTGCAAATGGGAGGGCCAGGAGATTGGCCTCGTTGTAGATTGCTTGCCTAGCATGCACAAAGATCCGGGTTCGATTCTTTGGTATCACATACATAGGAAAAAGCCAAAAATGGTGCTGTGGCTCAAGTGGTATATCTCTAGCCTTGAGAAAACCCAAAGACAGTGCTCAGGTCCTGAGCTCAAGCCCAAGAGTGGCAAAAAAATGCAACTGGAACTTGTAGAACTTTGATATCAAAGGTCTGCTCTAGACAAGTTCTGCCCAAAGACAAAGGAATATTTAGATGTTCGGTCAGACATGCCCAGTGATGTATCATTGGAACCAGTTCTCTTTTCCATTCTCTGTCCTCAACTATGCTCTTGGCAAACCAGGAAGATTAGTTTTCTGATCACACATAAACTGGCTATGCAAACATATGAAGAGTTTGTTTATCTGGAGCTTTGAATTCTAGGAATGCCTTAAAACTAAATATGATTGGGCAAAGCACTAACCTTTATGATGAAGATTCATTAGCTTTGTGGCACACATTTTATGGATGGTTTTTCTTTCATTCTCAAAAGGTATGAAAAATACAAATATGCTTGTTTTTACCTGAAACTTTGTCTTTTCCTCACTACTTTCCCACATTGGGAGACTTCAGAAGCAAAGAAGCACGAAGCGTTTTGTATAACCTATGAGGAATGAGTAATTCCCTGAAATTGCTGAAGTGTTAAGTAGCCATTTAAATCATAAGTGAACGTGATCTATCACAGAGCTAATTCCAGAAGCAAACCCGTCAAGTAGTACATCATGGAAATGTATAATGCAAGGCAGATAAGGGTGAAACCTTGACATGTCCCAATGGTTTAAAAAATACCCATAGGCTCTGTGTATGGCAGTAATTTTGCATAAATAAAATATGTTTAATCTTACATAGAGCCAGTTATGCATTTTATCACACAGTAAAATAAAAGTAAGAAACCTCGGGGCCGGGAGTTTGGCCTAGTGGTTAAAGTGCTTGCCTAGCATGCATGAAGACCCGGGTTCGATTCCTCGGTACCACATATAGAAAAAAGCCGGAAGTGGTGCTGAGGCTCAAGTGGTAGAGCTCTAGCCTTGAGAAAGTCCAAGGACAGGGCTCAGGCCCTGAGCTCAAGCCCAGGACTGGCAAAAAAAAAAAAAAAAAAAAGTAAGAAACCTCAGATTCCAAAGAAATTCATGCTATGGAGGCCATTTTTTTAAATCCTAAAGCCTCTGTCAGGATATTTTTAAGAGACCTAGATGTGCTAATAACAACTCAGAAGATATAACTAAAATGTACAATATTTGATGAGTAAGACAAAAGTCCGTATAGATGAAAGAATGAAAATTGTCACGGGCAAAGCAAGGCTTACATGAAAACCATAAGAGATGTATCATGAGTAAGTAATTTTTGAGCTTTGTAGAAGCATCTCTATGTTAGATCAACATATAAAATGCAGAGCCTTTAAGAATTATATTGGCCTAGTGGTAGAGTGCTTGCCTAGCATGCACAAAGATCCAGGTGTGATCCTCGGTACCATATACATAGAAAAAAGCTGGAAGCTGTGCTGAGGCTCAAGTGGTAGAGCTCTAGCCTTGAGAAAGTCCAAGGACAGGGCTCAGGCCCTGAGCTCAAGTCCAGGACTGGCAAGAAAAAAACTTTTAAAAAGAATTATATAATCCAATGAAAGAAATATATTTTAAAAATAAAATAAAGAATTATAAACCTTCAGAAAATTATTTGCTATTAATTTTGTCTGCGCTGCCAAGGCATTCTTCATGGAGAATGTGTTGTGATGTGAAGCAAAACATAATTTCTTTAGCCTAGCTCAAAAGTAGTCCTACTAATTCATAAACTCACCTCAAATCAATTTTCCAAACCGTTTTCTACTTACAAACTAAAAGGAAATGGCAGAAATTGATAAATATGGGCTGCTTTGTAATTTGCCTTGTAAAGTGTTCTCATTGAGATTCACTTCATGGATCCCTCCCAGGATTGTTATTTTTTTTGTGATAATATTCTGGCTGAGTCTTGTCATGACTCAAAATGTATGCCTCCCAGTATCTTTTTCTATGGGTGCTTTCCTCACAGAAAGAAAAAAAGGAAATCATTAATGTGATCCCTACAAGGTATTGTTCCCCACACCTTCCCATGGAACGGAGGATGTACATTACATCTTTGTCTCTCTGGGCCTGACATATTTCACTTAACATAAATACTGGAGACATTTTTAATCTCTCTACTTCTGAAGTTCAGGGCCTGGGCACTGCCCTTGAGCTTTGTCAAGACTCGGGTTCTATTACTTGAGCCATAGTATCACTTCTATTTCTTTCTGTGTATGTGGTATCAAGTAATGGAATGCAGGGCTTCGTACATGCTAGGCAAGCACTCTACCAAGAGGCCACAGTCCTGACCCTATAGAAGATTCTTAAGTTTTCAGTATTATCACCAAGTCATTGAAGAAAGTAAGATTATCAATAGGGACTGAAATGCTGACAAAGCACAAAGAGAACCCTTTAGTCACATTTACCAAACTGTCCTATGTAGCAGATCTATCTATCTATCTATCTGTCTGTCTGTCTGTCTGTCTGTCTGTCTGTCTGTCTGTCTGTCTGTCTATCTATCTATCTATCTATCTATCTATCTATCTATCTATTGCCAGGCCTGGGACTTGAAGTCAGGACCTGAGCACTGTCCTTGAGCTTTTTCATCAGAGCTTGAGCCCTGCCACTTGAGCCATAGCACCACTTCTGGCTTTTCTATGTATGTGGTACCAGCTCTTTCTGCATCCTAGGCAAGCACTATATCACTAGGTCAAACTGCTGGCCAATGGTTGTGATTTTTTAATGTACCTTGTGAAGTTTCTTTCTTAGAACTCATTCACTTTTAGAGCAAACTTTTGTTATTTCTGCTCTGACTTCTGTGGGTTCCATTTGAAGACAATGGCCAGGCTTCTCTAACTTTTTATAGATGGGCTCTCATCTCTGTTCCTGTAACTTCTGAGAGCATCTGCCTACTTATGAAGGTCTTTCATGACTATATACATATTCCCCTGGAACCCTGCCCTAAACTAGGAACTCTAAAATGAGAGAAACAAAAATCAAAGGACGTCATGAACCATAAATTAATGGTGTATACTTACTGGTACAGTGATATTTGTCTGATATTACACAGCCAGTATATAAATACAAATAAATATATAATTTAAACATTATTGTTCATCTCTTTATATTGTAACAAACAAAAATTGTTAGAATTAAGCTTAGTATATATATATATTCATATATGTATGTATACATATATACATGTATATATGTACATATATTTCTTTAAAACATCCACAGGAATAGTAATTGCTGTTATCAAATCTCAGTAATTTTATTTATTTAGCTTCTTGAAGTCAAGTTTGCAAAATGATAGTCTCTATTCACAAATTATTTATTTACATATTAACTTAGACATACTTCAATAACAAAACAGAGTTGCAGTGTAGACAAGTTTAATATTCAAATTACACACTGTTTATTAAAAGTAAATGATGTTGGTCTGGGAGTTTAGCCTAGTGGTAGAGTGCTTGCCTAGCTTGCATGAAGACCTGGGTCTAATTCCTCAGTACCACACACATAGAAAAAAAGCCAGAAATGCTGCTGTGGCTCAAGTGGTAGAATTCTAGCCTTGAGAAAGCCCAAGGTTCCTGCTCAGGCCCTGAGTTCAAGGTCCAGGACTGGCAAAAATAAATAAATAAATAATGCTGCATGAAGTCATGTGACTCCAGCACAAACTGAACAGGAATAAAAGACAGAATTTTACCGTAATGGAGAATTAGAGATAGTCACAATTCCCTGACGTTTAGCTAGAAAAGTATGCTTTCAATGAAAAGTTATTATATAAACATCAATAGGAAACTACACAAAACAGAATTTTAAAAATCCTGTTTAGAATTGCTATTAAAATGAGTAAGATACCTAGGAAAAATTATAACCAAGTGGTAAACTATATCAACAATGAAAAATCTAAAATATTGCTGACATAAATTTAAGAGAATATAAAAATATAAAGACATTCCACATTCATACCACCCAAAACAAGCCACGGATTTAAATCAATTCCTACAAAACTACCAGTGACTTTTTCTACAAAGTAGTAATTGCAATCCTAAGTCCACTAAAAAACATACCAGAGGAAATGGAACAAAGCAGGAAGCTGACTTACAACAAAGCTAAGGTAATTAAAACAGTATGATATTGGCTCAGACACAGAGATCAGTAAACAAGGTAGAGACTGTGAAAACAAACCCATACATCTACTCACATCTGATTTTTGTCAATGGTGCTAAGAAAAGACATCAGATAATCACTAGTCATTTTAAGACATGGTGCTAGAAAAACTGAATAACTACATATAGAAGAATGAAACTAGATTTCCATCTCTTGCTAAAGCAACACTCAAATTGATGAAATATTTAAAGGCGTGAACAGAAACAATGAAACCATGAGAAGAAAACATATAAGGGTTATTTGGACAAAAACCCCAAAGCATAGTAAAACAAATCAAACATAGACAAATAGGATTATTGTAGCTGGAATTACAGTAATGTGCCACTATCACAAGCACCATTTGCATGTATTTTGTAAGGGACTATAAAACTGATGGAATTCTGTATCAAGTAATTTAAAATAGTCTGGCTGGAGTACAAATGATGATGATACAGGGAAAATTTTGAAAAGCAAGGAAAGTGAGCAAGATCTGAACTTCAGATACAGAGAGATTAAAAATGTCTACAGTATTTATGTTAAGTGAAGTATGTCAGGCCAGAGAGACAAAGGATGTATATTTTCCCTTACATTTATAGGTAGATTTAACTTATAAACTTACAAGTAAATGTATTGGGTGGTATGACAGCAGATTCAAGTATATTCACTGGTTTATGCTAGATTCAAGGGTGAATTCAAATACTGTAGTTCCTTTCACAAAGTCAAAGTTTAACAAAATAACATATTAGCAAGCAGTACTTGAAAGGAGTGGGGTAAATTCAAGGGGACGAGGTAGATGAATGAAAAGGAGAAGAGGGAGAAAATGAAGTCAAAATCCAACATATATCCAACAAAATTAAGAAGAGTATGGGTAAGAGTATGAATGGGTTAGAATGTTGAAAGGGTTGACATCAGTCAAGATACATGGTATTAATAAACTGCTTTGTTAAATGGCAACTCCTTTGTACACTACTTAACAATGCTAAAAATATATAAAGAGGAAAAAATGTCTATAGCCCCTATATCTTTTTTCTTCAATGCAATTTTATTAAAGTAATCATATGAACAAACCATTTCCAAAAAGCATAAGTATCTCTTGCAAATGCACCATTATTTTCTACACATGTGCACACTACTATATCTGTTTTTTTCTTTATCATCTTTTTTTTAAAACCAAAATAAATCCACATCCTACCACACATATTTGATTTACTATTCAATAAAAAATGATGGAAAATAGTGCTGGAAATTGAAGTTTATTTCTAAAGGAATACAAATTGAAGGTTATTTCTAAAGAAATACAAATAGCTTCAAAATCTATTGTGCAAATCTGGTGTAATAAAGCTAATTTCCTTCTGAGGACCTAAAGTATTATACAGGTTCTTCCACAGCTTTAATTGTTGTCTGTTCCTTGCTGTCATCTATTTGGGCCAAGTAGACTTCTAGAAAATGGTGTGCTCTAGCCTTTGAGGGTACCTACAATTTCATTTATTCCCTCACTGATAACAGCACACTTTCTGTCACACAAATCTTAATGACTGGCTTAGCACTTATCCTTTTCTCTTGATTTGCCTACTCTTCACAAATCTCTGTTGTTTTTTTTTTCTTCCCAGTATTGAAAGAAAATAAGTTTGCATCCCTAAAGGACCAAAGTCAATGGTTTGAGTATCAAAGCCAATGGGTTTTGAAATCCTGAAACACAGAAGTCAATTCTCCCCAGCTAATCAGACTGGCAGAATATGTGCATGGATGGCAATGGAGTTAGAGAAAGCCAGTGAGACATGTGAGTTGTTTGAGGGAGCTTTGCTATGGTATCCCAGTCATGAATATACTGCCCTTAATCAGATCTACTCTTACCCTTACTTTCCCCAAACCCAACTGTTATTTTTCATCAGTTTTTGTGTTTATTTTTGCCAGCTCCCTTCACAGATATAGTGTTTTATATATGATTGTCTGCCCTTTATATATTTTATATAAGAATTTATGTATTTTATATAAGATTGTCTGCCTTCTTCAGTCTCCTCAAGTAATTGTACAATAGTAAACTGTGTGTGTGTGTATGTGTGTGTGTGTATGCACACATGCATGTGTATTGTGTCTATGTGATCCTACATGTGTTGACATATATGCTTATCTTTTAGGTTCAGCTATCACATGTGAAAGGAAACATAAGATATTTGTTTTATTTGCCTTTGCTGCCATCCCTACCCTGGGCAGTGTTTGAGAAGAAATGGCTCGATTTCGAACACTTTTTCTTTAGCTAGAAATATCAGAGTAGAAGCAATTTGTTGTGACCTGTCTACGCATGGATAAGAATCTGCTTTCTATCTCTTCTGACCTGGAACTTGGGGAAGAAAGTGTGACAGAGTTTGGATCTTCGGCCTGAAATCATGCAACTATCGACAGTCATCTGAAAACTGTATGGAGAGAAAGCAATTAGATCTATAAAAGGCAGGGGCAACAGATTATTGGAAGAACCATAAAACAGAGTAGAGCATCGAAAATATTAAGTGAGACTAAGAGAAATTAAGACACTTGAAAACAGCCATGAGTGATATCAGAATTGTAGGCGATGAGGAAAACAAAGCACATTAAGTAAATAGTTATGTATGTTTTGGGAAGCTGAGCAGACTCAGTAAACATCTATCGAGCACATGGCAAGAGATGGGGAGAAGCAGATATATCTTAGGTAGATCATACCCAGAGAAATTCTAAATGAATCCAGGTGCTGGCGGCTCATGACTCTAATCTTAGCTACTCAGGAGGCTGAGATCTGACGATCAGGATTCAGAACTAGCCTGGCCAGCATAATCAGTGGGACTCTAATCTCGAACTCATCACCAGAAGTGCGGTAGCTCAAGTAGTAGAGTACTAACCTTGAGCTGAAGATTTCAGGAGAGTGCCCAGGCCCAGAAATCAAGACCTATGACCAAGCAAAGAAAAAAACAAAACAAAACAAAACAATCCTAAATGAATACTAACATTGATTTTCATACAAGATGGGCCATGTTCCTCTTAGAGATAGGCTAAAGAGACTAGGAAAGTGACTTTTTTTTTTTTTTTGCCAGTCCTGGGCTTGGGCTCAGGGCTTGAGCACTGTCCTTGGACTTTCTCAAGGTTAGCACTCTTCCACTTGAGCCTCAGCACCACTTCAGTCTTTTTGCTATATATGTGGTACCAAGGAATCGAACCTGGGTCTTCGTGCATGCTAGGCAAGCACTCTACCACTAGGCCAAACTCCCGGCCTCGGAAAGTGACTTTAAAAAAAAAAAAAGACTACTTCTCAATCAAAACAAAAATAAAGACAAAAAAATCCCAGATAAAGCACAAGTTATTCAAACGCATGGGGAAACAAGGACCATTCAAAGAAACAAATTAAATCTCTAGAAATTTCCCCTGAAGAAAATATACCAAACAGATAAAGGCAAATGCAAAATAATAATATTATGGGTTTGTATTTCATTTTTATTTTTAATAGGATTTAGAATATAAATGCATAATAGTAATTTCATAACCACATAAATGCAGAAGTATAATATTTAGAAAATATAGAATAACATATAGAAAGTAAAGAATATTGCTAAGGAAGTGGCACTGTGGCTCAAGGGATAAAGTGGTAGCCTTGAGCTGAAGAGCTGAGGGACAGTCTTAGGCCAAGAGTTCAAGCCCCACAACAGAAAAAAAAAGATATATTAAATACTAATAATAGACATGAACTAGAATTTCCATATACATTTTGATTCATATGTGAAAAAGCTCTGAAGATGGTTACATTGAAAAATAATAAAAATGATTTAATCATATTGTAATATACATTTACCTGGTTAAAATTATATGGGCAGTAGTGGGTCACACCTGTACCCTAACCCCTTAGGAGGCTGAGATCAGAGGATGGGGTTCAGATGCAGTTCAGAAAAGAAAGTCTATGAGAGTGTTGTATTGAATCAACTACCAAAAAGCATGGGAGTAGAGCTGTGGCTCAAATGGTGGATTGCTAGCTTTGAGCAAAAGAAGCTCAGGGAATTTACTCAGGCCCTGAGTTCAAGCCCCAGGACCATCACACATATGCACACACAACATCAATATTACGTATTACTTTTTATGTATTTTACTATGAAACCCAGAACTGAAAGTTGCATTTGCATTTAGCTGAGTTCTAGTAAGATGGCTTCATGAAAATATGGCCCTATGACAATTTAGTGTAAAATTATGCACACTCTAATTGTCTCAACAACGGATCAGCTAAGTTAACAATGTATTTAGAATCAATGGTAAAGAAAGCAAATGAACGTTTGTACAAATCACCAAATAAAATTCCTGTGGAATTAATGGAGCTGTCACACTTGCTGAATGGGTGAGAGCCCTGAGCCCTCTGTCAAAATCATGCCATCTTCCTGCATCATTTTCATACCTAGGGCTCATGTGCCATCTCTAGTTTCATATGACTGGGCAAATAATTATTTTTCCCAACACAGAAATGGAGCATACAATCACTCTCCTGTAATAGCTTCAATCATTGCCATGCAGCTGTGATTCCAGTGTCAAAAGATTGGTTGGTACCCAATGAAACAAGGCAAATGTTGATAGATTGCAATGCATTAATTAGCTCATGGAGAAGTAAAAGAAAATAGAGCAAACAAATTGAATTTTAAGTTGAATGGTATTTTTAGACTTGGACATATTAAGAGATGGGGATTTTTATATAATTTCTCATTTTATTATAAATTTAAGTTCCTGTAGACAGAGTGTTCTTTCAGTATAGGAAAAAAATATGACATCATACCACAGATCATAATGCCTCTTTTAAATTTCTGTATACCTTTCAATTTGAAGGTGATGTAGAATTCTTGTTCTGGGGTGGTATTACCATAATTTTCAGTTTTCATAAAAAATGCCAATGGAAATTATAATGTTAGACTACCACGTATGTATCAGAGTAACTAAAACAAAACCTTTGAAATTGAATGTGAAACTGAGTAAAGTTGCAAAGCTAGTCAGTGACATCAGTTTGCCCGTTGGGAGAACACAGCAGATAAGACTCTTGAAAGCAATGGCACAAAGTACCACATCTACATCCCAAAAGACATACAGAAAGATATATGATCTGAAAATTTCCCATGATTTAACACACTGACAAGCAGCTTCTATACACAGGAATCAAACATAATATTGAGCATATAAGATAATATGCCAAATAAGTATAAACTTACAATTCCATTTCTATAAAAAACAGACAGAATAATCCATATCTTAGAACTCAGGAGAGAGATTTTCCTATGAAGATTTGGATTTGTGGACTTGTGACTTGCACAACATATAGGGTAACCGCCATTATCTTGGTTATGATCTATTACCTAGTTCTAATGGATTGCATAGGCTTATGAACCCTGAACATTCTTTTTTTTTTTTTTTGCCAGTCCTGGGATTGGGCTCAGGGCCTGAGCACTATTCTTGGACTTTCTCAAGGCTAGAGCTCTACCCCTTGAGCCTCAGCACCACTTCCGGCTTTTTTCTATGTATGTGGTACCAAGGAATCGAACCCAGGTCTTTGTGCATGCTAGGCAAGCACTTTAACCACTAGGCCAAACTCCTGGCCCCCGAACCCTGAACATTCTTGAAGTGTTTCACTTATGATTTGTACGCTGTTGGTATGTAAAGATCGACAGTAACCTCTGATAAATGATTATTTTATCCAATTGCAGAAGATTACAATAGGAAAAAAATAAAACCAGTAATTATTCCTATGAAGGGATTGTGCTTTTAATATATGGAAGTTCCCACACAGACAATAGTCATCAAGTGTTGATGGTTTTCTTAGATTATTAGAAATTATTAAAATTGGTTAAGAGAAGCAAGAATGTCGGAATATGCCAGTAACTAGAGAAGCATAAGGAAGCACAACAGATATATTTTCACCATTAGTTTCTCATAACTTTGAAAAAATTAAGTAATTTTCATCACACCACACACACATACACATTCACATACATACATCTGTGTCCATATATGACCCATAGAATCTCAAACACAGCCTATAAAATCCATCCCCATTTAGTTTGTGAGCAAGATTTTCTTGTATGATTTTTATTTCCCACCTCTGTTTTCCACATTGATCATTTTCTCCCTGTCGTTTTCTTCATGAGTCCTTGCCCTGGGCAGTTTGGGAAAAGCTCAGTGCTACATCTGTTTGCTTTCTACAAATTGGAGTCTGTTCTGTGTTGTCTCCAAATATAGATGTGATTCCTCCCTGGCATTTTTCACTTCCTTTCAATTCTTCGTATGTCAATTTGTTTATTGCTGTCTTAATTTCTGCATCTTTCACTGCATAAGTAAGGGTGGCAAACATTTTCTTAACATTTATTACTAGTTTCTGTAGTAACTGGTTGTGCAACATAGGCTTTTCCTTTGGGGCTTTTATTATCCATATCAAGTAATGTTTACTTTCAAATAGATCAGTTTTTTCCTCTTCCTCCTCCTCCTCCTCCTCCTCCTCCTCCTCCTCCTCCTCCTCCTCCTCCTCCTCCTCCTCCTCCTCTTCTTCCTCCTTGTTCTTCTCTACTAATCTGAAACTAGGTAGTGCATTTTCTAATAGACAATTGGTAAAACCTAACCTATCTTTAGTCCTTTGTTTTACTGATTAGTTGGATTTTAGCAAAAATCTGATTAAAGATTTGGCAGGAGCCACCACGAAACTCATGGCAAAATTCCAACAATTGGGTGAGAGAAGCTATCCAATTTCCTGTGCAAATAAAGTTTACTAAAATCTTTCCCACACTGTGGTCCTCCCTTTGATCCAATAGAACATCTCTCTCTCTCTCTCTCTCTCTCTCTCTCTCTCTCTCTCTCTCTCTCTCTCTCTCTCTCTCTCTCTCTCTCTCTCTGATAGAACATCTTTCTCTCCCTTGCTCACTCACTCACTTCCTCTCTCTTGCTTCTCTCTCTCACTCATAAGCACTATTATTTCTATTTGTATTGTTACAGATAGAAAGCTGGTTGGAACACTTTCTCTATTTCCTTGATCATAAAGTTTTACTTTCCTTATCCCTCCTTCCTTTCTTTTCTTTTCAGAAGGATCAGGACAAATTATTCTAAGCTGGCATAGGTGTGAAACCCTTGATAAAAGAAAAGTGTCCAAGTATCACTGCTTGTCATTCTAATATGAATCTTGAACATCTGAGTTAGGTGAAATAGAACAGCAGGATAGTATCTCCATACACTATTTAAGGCACTTAAGGTCTTAGGTTTGTTCCTATTCATGTAGTCCATTGCAGTTTAACAATGCAGAATTTTCCCCTAAGTTCATACAAGAATGACTGAAAAAATTCAGTGATTCTGCTTTTATTGTTGTGCTGCTAATGACCCAGCCTCACCAGGCTCTACAGCTAATCTACTCCTGTAGCCACCTTATTTTCATTTTAAGTTGCATCTGACATCAACTAGCTAGTGGAAATTTATAAAACCTTATTTGGATAAAAAAAACCTCTGTCTTTGAATATTTATTCATAATCAACAGTTAGTTCTGAACATTTGTGCAATAATATTTTGACATAGATGGTAAAATAATTATTAATAAAATAAGACATATAAATATCTGGATTCATTTCCGGAAAACTGAGGAAGTCACAAAAATCATCTTAGAAAATTATTTCTCCCTGCTGACTCTATGTGCCTTTTTCCTTACCTCACAAGTGCCTCAATTTTCTTTAGTCCTCTTTGAAATGAACAAGTAACATTTATTTTTCAGTCCTCTTGAATGTAATGGGAGAGATATTGGCCATTTTTATTTCATAGCAGGCCAAGATTCACTTTTATTTCTTAAAATTATACACAGATCTCTAAACTGGCAGGGAAATGGTGAGGTTCAGTTCTTCTGAATAAAACTTTTCTTTTCAGAGAATAAATTGCAATAACTGAAAAGGAAATGAAAATAACATCTGGGAAAGTCTTTTGAAAACATCAAACTTTTTAGAAGTCTAGATGTCTTATAAATAAAGAAGTATACCATTCTTATAGACTTCCAACTGCTTTTCACTTTTTCTCATGCCAGTTGTTTCCTGGAACTTTTAAAAGAGATATTCTGTCATCAACTTTCTTATACCTGTTTCATTTTTAACAATTTGGAACTCAATCTTCTTTTCCCTTAGATAAGTGAAGGAATTCCGACTGTATGTTGAGGCTGCCCAGAATACCAGGAAAAGACCTGAGCTTGGCCTGAATGGGCGTCTTGTCTCCTATAAACTCAGTATTGAATGATTGGTTCCCTGGCTTGAAAATTACTTTCAGGTTGCAGACAGTGACCAGTTTGCACCATAAAGAATTGGGAATTTGAGAGAAAGCATTTGAAACTTCTACTAAAATTTTGTGCAATTGTTTCGTGTTTGCAGAATGACAAAGAGAAAGATACACGGATGTGCACATTTTTTTTCTCTGCTTTTCAAGCATTTAATTTCTCTGGGGCTTACTCTTCAATAATTTCATGAGAACATGTGGCATGTAATGGATTAAAAAAATACACTGACCTTTAACCACAGAAAGTTTGAGAGGCACCAAACTCTAAGACATCCAGTTATTTTCTCAATCCGTCAATTTCTCTATCAGTAAAATTAAGAATACTGATCCTTCTACCTTCTTGACAGTATGCTAATACAAATGTATATATTCATAACTCCATTTAAATTATAAGATCTTGCATAAATACAATTTTTCTATTGTCAGCATTATCTTTAGGAAAGTAGCATGACATACCAGCTAAAAGTAGTTGAGAATAGATTAAATACTCAACAAAGGTTTGCTATAAATATAAGCACAGAAATGCTGCTGGCAAAACAAAAGTTCCCTGAGAAGGCTATGTTAGGGAACTTTGCTGCCTTTAATAGGATAGTTTCTTCAGAGTCCATGAGAGGGTAATTATAACTGAATTTTTAATGGTACAGTAAGTATTTTCATGCATTAGTTGGCATATAGAAGTATTCCACAAGAATTGTATGGTCTAAGTTCTTTCTCAGTGCTATGGAAACTCCTAATCTTCATGTAATTTCTTAGTGAATTCTCAGAAAAATCTAACAGGACAGCTATTACAATCCACATTTTACAATGAATGAAAACAATGCTTACAAAACCAGCTACTTTAAATTACAACCCCTTTGTACAAGGTAATAAAAGACATGCTTACAATCCTAGCTATTCAGGAGGCTGATATCTGAGGATCAAGGTTCAAAGCCAGCCTGGGCACAAAAAGACCAGAGACTCTAATCTCCAATTAACCACTAGAAAACAGGAAGTAGAGCTATGCCTCAAGGGGCAGGGCGGTAGCATTGAGTTGAAGAGCTCAGGGAAAACATCCAGGCTCCCCACTACCTACAAAGAAAGAAAGAAAGAAAGAAAGAAAGAAAGAAAGAAAGAAAGAAAGAAAGAAAGAAAGAAGAAGGAAGGAAGGAAGGAAGGAAGGAAGGAAGGAAGGAAGGAAGGAAGGAAGGAAGGAAGGAAGGAAGGAAGGAAGGAAGGAAGGAAGGGTCAAACAAATATGATCACTTTAGTCTGTTTCTAACAAATTAATGATTTCCCCAACCAAACCACTTCCTATCAGTCATCCAAGCAGAAGAATCAATTTCATAGCCTAGAGTTTAGACACATTTCTAATTAAAACTATGATAAGCGGTGAGGAAAATTGGGGTGGGGAGGAAGGTCCACCTTGTCCATAGAATAAGAGACCCATGGTTCACATTGAACCACTTACCAGCTTTAGTTCTAAGGCTCCTCATGCTGGTGGCGGCTACTTGCAATAATCCTCCCAGAGCCTCTTTGTATAACGTTATTACTAGGCTACAAAAAGACCTAGGAAGGAAAAAAGAAAAACTAAAATGATTATTTATTTTTCAAGGAGGATCTTCACACAATGTTCATATTTACATGGCTTCTGCTTTGCAGAACTTTTGAAGAAGCACAATAGAGATAAGCTTACTTCCTCTGTGTGGCATTTTCTGTTTGGAAGACAAGTATATTGCCACTTTTATCTTGGAATTCTCAGTACCTGATTTGTCAATTATCCAGACACTCATTGAGTTATTTTATTTTTCATTAAGTTGATAAATAAGTGACCATCAAGGTCAAATTTACTCAGGTACCTGAAGGCCCATACAGTTCAGATTCATAAGGCAAGAAGTACTTTTATAATGCAATTATTTACAGGAGCAAAGGAAATATGTCTCATAAGTAACCAGTTGTTGCTGTGCCCCACAAACTGATCATTCCAATGTTCAAAAACTCAAGGAGCAGTCAGAATAGGAGTTAGATAATTTTTTGAAGTTTCAGTATTTATTTGTTTGGCAATTATTGGACATATCTGAAAATCTTATTAAAATAATTATGAAGAATTTAGCAAGGAAAGTTTAGTGTAATCATTTAAAAGCTGGAATCTGCTTTTGGAGTAATATTAAAGTTCCAAAAAGAAATGCGATACACTTTTTTTTAATGTTAGAATTTTATCCTTCCATTATCCTTATGAAACTTTCCTTCATTTCAGCTTGATCCCAATCCTTTTCAGTTACCCATCAAGAAGATAAAGACAAATTTAAGTTAATGGAAAATATTAGAAAGTATTTAAGGTAGATTCAGTTCACTCAAAAGCAGTATGATAGGTGAAATTATTTCTTAAAATCATTTGAATGCCAGTCACCTTCCTTTAAACATGATATTCACAGATCAGATTTCCTACTTGAAAGTTCCCAGGTGTGTGACCAACAATAATGGCAATTTTTATGTATTGTTTACAATGTATCAGAAATTATTACTTGCATTTTATAAACACAAACTCAATATTTGTAACTCTGTGAGGCAACTATCATTACCACCCCTTTGTACATGTATATACATACATATATCCATGTACATATACATAGATACTTTCATATACACACATACGTGTATATACAGATATGCAAATGCATACATATGCATGTATACACTATGCATATAATTGTTTAAAATCCATTCATCCATTATTGGGTACCTCAAATGAATTCATACTGTCCTGCTATGAAGGTGGGTGTTCAGGTTCTTTCGAGCAGTCTCCATACTGATTTCCATGGTGGGCACACTAATCTATATTTCCACCAACATTCCCATGTTCTTTCTATCAAAGCACTTGTTGGCTTTTGTATTCTTGATGATGACCATAAAACTAACTAAGAATTAAAGGACATTTAAACTACTACTGTAAACCATTGAAGAAAGAAAAAGGATGATGCAGGAACTTGAAAGTCTTCTTATATTCATAGATTGGCAGAATGAACATTATGAAAATATTCACACTGCTAAAAGTTATCTCCACTTTGAATGAAATACTTATCAGAAACCCCAAATCATTCTTCTCAGAGATAGAGAAAACAATCCAAAAGATTCGTATGAAACCACAAGACACAATTTGTACAACTGAAAAATTGTATAAATAGGCAAAGCAATCCTGAACGAAGAAAAAGCAATGCTGGAGATACTCCAATTTGAATTCAAACTTTATTATAGTTGTATTAAGAAAAGCAGCATTGTATTGACATGAAAAGGGCCCTAACCAAGGGAGTGATGACAAAATCCAGAAATGAGCCCACACATTTAAAGCAAAAGAGTAAAAAATGCATGTTGATAAAAAACAAACAGGTGGGCCAGGAGTCTGGTCTAGTGGAAGAGTGCTTGCCTACCATGCACAAAGACCTGGGTTTGATTCCTTGGTACCACATACATTGAAAAAAAGCTGGAAGTGGTGCTCAAGTGGTAAGCTCTAGCCTTGAGAAAGTCCAAGGACAGTGCTCAGGCCCTGAGCTCAAGCTAAGGATTGGCAGTAGATAAATAAAGAAACAAGCAGACACTTTAATAATTGTTGATGGAAATATCTGGATACCTATGTGCGGAAGAGTAAATCAGTTTCCCTCTTTTCACAAATAGCAGTTCAAAGTGAATCAAAAATCTCTATAAAATTTGAAAGCTAGAAACAAGTACAGGAAGGAGTAAGAAGAAAAGAACACTAGACTTTACTGACATTCATAGTCGGTTCCTCAGGCTTCCAGGGGCTCAGCCAAAGGGAAAGAACGTTGACAAATGAAATTACAGCAAGCTAAAATATTTCTGCAATTAGGCATATAGTTTCTTAGCCAAAATAAAAACAAAACCAAAATAAAATCCAATCTCCAGAATGGGAGTTCTTTGCCAGATATCATATGACAAGAACTAAATAACTATCATGTACAAGGATCTCAAAACAAACAAAATCTGACAGAATCAGGATCTCAATAAAAAATATGCAATAGGATTAAACAGACACTTGTAGGAAAAGCATATGCTTATCATTCTTGGCCATAAAGGAAATGCACATGGGAATATTCAGATTCCATCTCAAATAAAATGAAGAAATCAAATGAGATGAGGTCTCTAAGATTACTAAGATCACTAAGAATGGCCATTATGAAGAAGTTTCCCCTATTTAACTTATTGGATTATTTGCTGTTGTATTTTTTCTGTTGAATATTTAAATTTCTGAATATTCTAGAAACAAATCCTTATCTATTGAATAGCTAGTAAAAATTTCCTCCCATTCTTAATAATAAATAATATAATTAGTAATACATAATTAATAATAAATGTTTTTATTTGGAAATAATTGTACATATTAGTGTCATGTGGCACAAGTGTCCATAAGGTTAATAACACATGAATCCAAATAAATATTGTTATCGCTAGCTAGTAAGATTTTAAAGAACTCTTCCTTTCTTCCACATTTTTCTATACTTTTAATGACACTTACCATACATATTCTTAATTTATTTAATAAACCTCGCAAGAGTTCATGCTAAATATGTTAAATATGTGTGACTTGTATATGTCTTATGCTATCTCATTCAGCTGACAAGTTATAAAATTAATAATAGTGATATATTAAATTTTACACAGTGCCTAAAGGCCAGGCACTAAACTGGTGGTTTTCTTCTTTCATGTCTTTCTTTCTTTTTTTTTTTTTTTTTTTTGCCAATCCTGGCTTGAGCTCAGGGGCTGAGAACTGTACTTGGGTTTTCTCAAGGCTGGAGCTCAACCACTTGAGCCACAACACCATTTCAGGCTTTTTCTATGTATGTGGTACAAGGAATCGAACCTGGGTTCTTTATGGATGCTACACAACTACCCTACAGTAGGCCAAACTCCCAGCTGTGGTGGTTTTCACATATTATTTTATTTGTTCTTTCTTTAAAATACTGTTCTGAGGCACTGAGTTTTCAGATGGAGGAATTAAACGTTATTACATGATTTAGCTTTTAATATAAATATATTTAATTTAGGAGTGTGTATATACACATATGCATACATAAGTAAATATCACATATACATGATAAGCAGTGAAATAATGTACAAAAATATTTATCATGCCAAATTACTCCAACTAATTTCTTCAGTGTGCACTCAAACATGTAATAAACATTGGTAACTGAATAATTTGCCAAATTTTATGTTATATTACAATATTCAAATTATGACCTTATGCTTACTTATGGTACTCTGTAATTTGATACAAATAAAAATTTCTCCTATGGGAAAAAATATAAAAGTGATAAAGAAAAATCTCCAATATTTCAATCATTAGAGAAGACATTGTCTCATCCCTTTTTAAAATCCAAGCCTACCTATGGTATCTATTGAAGTTATGCTTGTATATGAATTGAATTGTTTTTTATTTGGAATTACTTCAGGAAAACAAATTACTTTTTTTTTTTGCCTGCTAGGAATTGAAGAAGCTTTTTTGAAATCCTTACATCTGAAAGTGGCTGTACAGATTTAGTCCCTTATGGATGGGTTTCTCATTCATTCCTTCTAGGAATCAGTTTGAGAGGTTGACATTGACGGCTACATCGATACAAAATTGAGCTTCTACCCTGACAGGCAGCTTACATGATTTAAAAGTAGCTGAAAGGGCCGGGAGTTTGGCCTAGTGGTTATAGTGCTTGCCTAGCATGCATGTAGACCCGGGTTCGATTCCTCAGTACCACGTATAGAAAAAAGCCGGAAGTGGTGCTGAGGCTCAAGTGGTAGAGCTCTAGCCTTGAGAAAGTCAAGGACAGTGCTCAGGCCCTGAGCTCAAGCCCAGGACTGGCAAGCAAATAAATAAACAAACAAACAAACAAATAAATAAATAAAAGTGGCTGAAAGCCGGGCGTGGTGGCTCACATCTGTAATCCTAGCTACAAGGAGGCTGAGATCTGAGGATTAAGGTTCAGAGCCGGCCCAGGCACAGAAGGACCTGAGACTCTTATCCCCAATTAACCTCTAGAAAACGGAAGTGGGGCTTGGCTTAAGGGGCAGGGTAGTAACCTTGAGCTGAAGAGCTCACTGACAGTGCCCAGGTCGAGTTCAAGCCCCATCACACACACATACAAACAAAAAAAAAAGAAAGAAAGGAAGGAAGGAAGGAAGGAAGGAAGGAAGGAAGGAAGGAAGGAAGGAAGGAAGGAAGGAAGGAAGGAAGAGTGGCTGAAATAAAATTTTCAAGAACATGCTTGACTTATTCTTAAAATCAATAGGAAGTTAATACACACATAAATATCAATGAGTGAAAATATCTTTTCAGGTAGAGATAGCTATTTTGGATTATCAATTATATTACAAATGTGAATAGAGGAATAAACTTCATAATTCATACTTTACCTAACAAAATAATTATGCCAAAGTAAAAACTGACTGAAAAAAACTTATGAACTAGGGTGGGGTGGGGAGAGGGAAATGGGGTCCAAGACTTGAGAAAGGGTATCAATGTATGTGAAGTAATGCACCTCTATCTGGTGAGTATAATGTAACCCTTCTATTAGTTACAATAAAAATATATGGAAAAAAACTTATGAACTATTATAAAAAGTTTTCAAAAATACTGAATTTTTCTGTATTTCTAAACTCTAGCAAAAAATTATCATTTTTTTTTGCTAACTGCTACCTAGATTTATTTTTGTTGAAAATTTTTGTGCAAACATACATTTTATTTATGACTTTTTGAAGGGTAGAAAAATGAAGGTAAAATTAAATGAATTTTTAAGGATGGTGGGTATCTGTAATAAGTATAGACTGACTTATTATAGCCAAATTCCTAAATAACAATATGTTTCAGCATTGTTTTGCAAATTCCTCCGAAGAATGGATTACCATGTATTATATTCACAATCATTTTCTCTATTTTAAGTGTCCTTATTGAAGAATATGTTTAGTATTGGAACGACATTTTGAAGAAAAACTTTAATAAGGTCACTACCTAAGCAGAGTTTCAATCATTATAATAAATTATCATTATCTGCTTTGATAGATTATGTAATACTTTGATTTCCTGTGAGGTTAATTTACATCTCTAAAGAGTTGCTGCAGTAATCACTGTAGGTTAAAAATGGTTTCACTTAGATTCAACACCTAATCAAGAGCTTTTAACAACATAGGAAAGATACAATCTTTGCCCAGTAGGTTAGCTGCTTCTTTCTGAAAGAAATTTAATAAGAGCTGACCAGTTTTCATTTTCTTCCTTACTCCTGAAATTCACCTGACCATTTTCTGCCTTTATATTCAAATGTTATCTTTGGTCATTTCTTTGAAAGGAAATCCTTAAATGGTTTCATAACATAAAACATTCTAAATCTGACTATGTTTGAAAATTAATTATTTGAAAGAGTTTATCCTCTTTTCACGAACAATGGGGAAAGTATTCAGAGAATTCATAGTGTAAGCCATAAATGGGAAATAAAAATGGCAATGGTTTAAGTAAACTTCAAATAAGAGAAAAAGGAATGCTAAGTCATATATAGCCTATTTGTGGGGTTACATAGCAGAATCTACTCCCCACCCCCATACTGGTATAGACCAGATCCTTACTAGCTTCCTTAAAATACTTCCACATCTAACTCATGGAAACTCTTTCATCTCCTGCTGTGATTGTTTCTGAACCAAACTGCCTTTCTCTACAAGAGTCCTGCCTCTGTTTCTTACATGCACCCTTGGTCTGCTCGTATCAGATTATTTCTTCAAATCAAAATTAGAATTTTGTAAATCCAGTTAGAAATGTTCTTCAGACTCCCCATGAATACAGAAAGTTGTCTTCTTTGTTAAAACTCAGCCATGTCTTCAACTGTATGTATTCTGTTTTGCTAGACTCATTTATTATATCTTTGAGTTAAACATTACTATTTCTTCTCTTCAAAGCTATTATCATCATTTGTCTACATCTTAACTACCAAAGAAAATCTTGTGATGCTCCTATCTCTGAAGCAAAGGGCTGCCTGGTGATAAAGTGCTTTCCATGTGCTGCAGGCATTTTGGAAATAGCTCTGAGATCAAACTAAATGAGTTCCAGTATAAATAAAGAAGCTGAGACATTGCAGATGGCACTCAGGAAGAGATTGCAGTGACAGCTCCTAAGATGTGCTGTGACCCTCTGCAATTGATGTTTTGTGTTGGGTGCAGGCTCTAATAAAATGAGTTCCATCATGGAATTGTGTGCTCAATGAAATCTGTGTTAAACCTAAATATGAGCTTTGACTGCTGCTCTAGTAAAACAGGGAGTGGGGGGTAAAGACAGAAACTAAGCTATAACTAGAAGGGTAACAAGTCAGACTCCGGCCTCAAAATAACTTTGATGTGTACTTTCTATTCCAATCAGAGTGAGGAGTGAAACAATATTTATATTATGTATGTATGTATGTATGTATGTACGCATGTCGCCTTGCTGTAAAATAATACCAGATACATCAAAACACGACTTTATGTATTTTACAACATCTGGCATGTTTTAAAGTTTGATTCATTTTCTAACACTTCCAAAGTGGCAGTTCATTAAATTATACTTGTTTCATATAAGCCACTTTGAATATCTACTGCTAACCTAAAAAGATTGGGGGCCAAGGGGTTATTTAAAATATATTCTGCTTCTTCCACATAGCTCAATGCAGACAGCTTCTCAGAAAACTTTATTCACTGCTGTAGAAAACTCCTCATAATCTTCATGAGGCAGATAAGGAGAAAGATAAACCACATTAAGTAAATAGAGTAAGTTTTCTCTATAGCCTTGGTGTTTTATGGACTGCCCTAAGCCACTCTTCATCTGACATATATGAGTAAGAGTTGCTCATTAAAGTTTGGGTATAGCTTATTGATGTATATAAAAGCACAAAGTTCAAGTCATAAATGACTCAAGCTGTCCAGTTTCAACATGAGGATGCTAGTGTTTGTTGACAAGTGGGTTTACAATATATGTCTCTTGGCACCATGAAGTGGACTGAAACAACAGCAGCAAGTATTGGGCAAACACAATTATACACTGCCACACAGCAGCCCAAGTTTCACCCTCTATAACTCTATAGGCTATATAGAAATTGAGCTTTATATGGAAGCTCTTCAAATAACTGAAAGAACTTATCTTTGCCCTGCTAGGGTGTAGAACATCTTTCAGATTCAACATAACTACTTTCTTAGACACAAAATGACATCTACTTTCTTCATAAGACATGTTGGTAGACATTTCACTATTCTGGTCACTTTAATTTTAGACGTTTTTCTATTTGTCAATGTCTCCTGTAAAAATAGACTGGATCCCTAGTGACATGTCTGAACTCCTCACAGAAGTGGTAAATCCTGAGAATGGTAATAAATGTCTCTGGTTTATGATGAATGAAAAAGCCTGAACTTAAAATAAAATTTTCATTTCCCTAAAGTGGCAAGAGAAAGAATTATTAGCAATTAAATGATAATAAAATCAAACCCTAAAACTAGTGTTGATAGATGGAGGGGGGAGAGTGGTGTGGTGTGTGTGTGTGTGTGTGTGTGTGTGTGTGTGTAAGAGAGAGAGAGACAGACAGACAGACAGACAGAGAGGAGAGACAGTGAAGAGAGAGAAGAGACAGGGAAGAGAGACAGGGGAGAGAAAGACAAAGGGACAAAGACACAGAAGTAGAGAGGGAGAAGCATAAACCATGGTCTGCAAAACGGAAAGTTTGGGGGCTGAGAATGTGGCCTAGTGGTAGAGTGCTTGCCAAGCATGCATAATGCCCTGGGTTCAATTGCCTGGTACCATCTAAATAAAATAAAATGAAATAAACATTAAAAAATGGAAATATGGAGATGGAAGAAGATGGGGACCATAAGTTAGATTTTAGGTGGGAGAATGCACTATTTTTGTACTAATCAGAATGATTAAGCATTTAGATAAAAAGTTCTAGCCAGGTTCCAGTGCCGCTTCACATTTACAATCTAAACTACTCACAGTGGTTTGGAGCTCAATGGGCAGAAAAATCCTAAAAACTCTTACATTCAATTGATTAGAAAAATCCAGAAGTGGAGAAGGCATTGCTCAAGTGGTGGAATGCTATGATTTAACAAAAGGGTGGAGGGGAGTTTTGCCTAGTGGTAGAGTGCTTGCCTAGCATGCATGAAGACCCAGATTTGGTTCCTTGGTACCACATACATAGAAAAAAAAAAAAAAACAAACAGAAGTGGTGCTGTGGCTCAAGTGGTAGAGCTCTAGCCTTGAGAAAACCCATGGACAGAGCTTGGGCCCTGAGCCCAAGCACCGGACTGGCAAAATAAATATAAATAAATAAATAAATAAATAAATAAATAAATAAATAAAAGCTACCCAAGGGAAAGTGAGAAACCCTGAGTTCCAGCTCCAGGACTGAAACTAGATAGAGAGACAATCTTTTTATTGCTCTAGAAATTATACATCAACTGTATACAACAACTTTGCAATATGTACTCACTAGGTGACAACCATCCTCTGTGAACTATGCAGCTTCACACCTACTGGGAAATTATGGACAGGAAGGAATTTTGTATCTACTTTAGTGGCTTGAGATATTCCTAGGAGACACAGAAGACCTAGACCTAGACATAAGAAATAAACAGCTTGTGTTTAACCAGAATTGGAGGAGTGATTCTTGGAGGCCTCTTGTGTTAAATGTACTGTGCCTGGAGCCAGCTACTGAGTAGTTAAAGAATGAGGCTAATCCAGGGTTGGTAAAACCCTATCTCAACCAATAATCTGGGCATGGAGTTATTCAACCATAATCCCAGATACAGAGAGGGCATGTGTAGTTGGAGATCACACATGCATGCTGGCACAGACAATAAAATGATACTCAGTTTTAAATATCAGTCAAGGTAAAAAAAAAACAAAAAAACAAAAAAAACGTGTGAGCTAACTGGTAGAGTGCCTTGAATAACTTTTGTCATAATGGCAAATGTGAGCTTTCAGAATTGAAATCCATTCCAGTTTTTTTCTGGGATAATATCAATGAAATATGAATGAGATAAACTGAGAATACTGTGCTCCAGCTTGATTAAGAATCCAGCAGATCTAAACTCAGTCTTATTGGTACTCAAATCTCTTCTATGACTTTGCTTAAAGGAAATACCAGTTGCTACTTGAGCTTATTATTTTGTTGAAGATAAGAGGGAAAGTATGCAGTTTCTAAGACTGAGTGCTAACATCTCATACTCAAGTGAAAATAAAGTCAGGTGCTAGTGTTTGGTGACTTGACATAAAAGCCAGAATTAATTTGTATTTTACAGAAAAATGAAATTTCTTCGAACCCCTTCTGTTTCCAAAAAATTAATCAATAAATAATCAAATAAGTATACACAAATATGAATGTGTGCCCATGTATGGGCATGGTTGTATTGTTACCTGTTATTGAGATATTTACTGTCCAAAGAGAGTTTCTTCAACAAAGGGGACCATCCTCTTTTTATATTGGCTGGTGTTTAATGCTCGAAATAAAGTTGTACATTGATTCTCCTTCCACCTGTGTCATAATCCTAAATCCCCACCAACAACACACTAAAAGGAATTTAAAAGAGACTAAAAACAGTAATAGAAGCACAAAATCTGTGGACAGGAATCAATCCTTACCAGTCCTTCCTTGAGAAAGAAGGCTTGTTTTGAAAGAATGTAAGTAATGCTAGGAGCTAAGTCAGGAGCTATTTTAGGATTTATGTTAGTTATGCAGCAGTCTGAGATCTAAGAATTACTTTTTTTTTGCCAGCTGTGGGGCTTGAACTCAGGGCCTAAGCAATGTCCTTGGACTTTTCTCAAGGTTAGAGCTCTACCCTTGAGCCACAGTACCACTTCTAGCGTTTTTTTTTCTAGGTATGTGGTGCGGAGGAATCGAACCCAGGTCATTGTGCATGCTAGGCAAGCACTCTACCACTAGGCCAAACTCCTGGCACTAAGAATTACTTTTTATAGCCAGACTGGATCCAAAAATCTCTGGGATTCTTATCTCCAAATGGCCAGCAAAAAGCCATGCAGAGGTATGATTCAAGTGGTATACAGCCATTCTTGAGTAAAAACATCAAGCAAAGATCACACGACCCTGAGTTCAATCCCAGGACTCACAAACACACACACACACACACACACACACACACACACACACACACACACACAAATGTCAATCCATGTGGAGTATATCAAAGAACAAAAATGGTGGAATTCTGCTGCCTTGAAATGAAGAAAGTCCAAATGAATCCCAAATTGCTGATCCCAGGAAAAAACCCGGTGGAGCGGCAAGCCCTGTTCCTCAGTGCAGGGAACTTCCTCTCATCATCCATGCTTTTCTAATAGCAGGCTGCCTTCAGAGAGTCCATAGAACAGTGGATCCTTTGATAAATATTCTCCAGCGTGCTATTGCCATCATTGTAATTTAAGCCATGCATTTAAAGAACAAATTAATCTTTTCTATTTCTACCCACTTGGCAATTCTCAAATGCAGGTATAATGGATTTGTGTACATCATTCCTAAAGCCTTATATTATTAGTTAGAAAACATTAAATAAGGTTTGGGTCAAAGGTATGCTAATTTTTCTACTGAATCTTTTTTAGCTTCCATTACTTATGCAGGGGGAGGATTTCATTGTTACATTTCCACATATTTACAGTACATTCCTGTCAATATTCATCTTTATCTCTCTCTCTTTCCTCTTATGATGAGATTTTTAAGGAAAGTTGCAGGAGCACATTTAGAAACTACATTTAAGATATTCAACACTGTGTAATCAGCCTTCCCATGAAATACTATTTGGTCTTTCTAAACCAATATAAACTGTGGAGGGAACAATAACTGTGGAGGGAACAACAGAAGGAAGTATGCATATCTCTATAGCATAACCACGAGAAACACCACATCTGAACAGCAGAGTAAATCTTCATGTTTTCTGCACAGGGATAATTCAGGTCTGGGAATGCAGTTAGCTGCATCTTAATTTGATTCTAAGTTATTGCTGACATGGCATAAATGTTAAGTACTGCTGCTGTAGCTATTAACTCCAACTCATTAATTAGGGAAGAAAATTATGAATTTTTTCCAGCTTAATTTATCACCAAGTTTTCAGTCAACATAAGTTAGCTATTTGATGAGGCTTCTCAGGTTTTAATATGACCTATAGAGCACAGATTTTTTTGTAAAGTATAACAAAATGGAGAAAAAGTGGCTACAAACACACTTAAAAAACTACAATAGTTGTAGTCACTTCATATGTATATTCTAAAATGTATGCTCTTCAGATCATTCATTTGACACTGATTCTGAATATGTATATATAATTCCTTACCCGATTAATCAATAGATAAGGTTTTGATTAGTATAAGCAATTCTTCCACCTTTCTCTAAGTCCATGATTATGAGAGCTGTGTTGATGGTGGTAACGATAGTGGTGGTAGTTATGGAAGTGGTTGTGTAGCCATAGTGGTGGTGATTTCACTAGTGGAAAATATTCAAATGAGACACAAGGATGGGTATAACATATTCTTGAGGCTGTTGTGCTATGCAAAGCCTGGTAAATGTCTGGAAATGCCTCTAAAACTTGAAAAGACATCAAGAGCTTTTAAAGTTTGGAGGCAATATCCGGGCTTCTTGAGAAAGGGCCTTGTGAAGAGAACTCTTCCTCTTTTAAATGCTTGATAAATCAAAACTCAGTAGGAAGACAGTGAATCCCCATGTTAGATTGAATAAAATTTTGTAATTGGCTGGGGGTGGAGGGTACTAAGGCAATAAAAAAAGGAAGATACTTTAAGAAGCTTTTTTGAAAAATGGTATGTTCATAACACCCACAAACATTTAGAGCTGTTTGGCATATATTTTATTATTCACTACCTTACAATATTCATGTGGTCATATTGCTTGAAAAGACTATGCTGCTGTCAGAAAGAATGACATTGCCCCATTTGTTAGGAAATGGAAAGACTTAGAAAAGATCATATTAAGTGAAGAAAGCCAGACTCAAAGGAACATAGGCTCAATGGTTTCCCTCATTTGTCATAATCAGTAGAAACCTTGGGCTCTCCTAGCAGAGATTTGCAATAGAGCAAAACCTTGATGCAAAAGGCCATATATTAGGACGGTAAATGAAAGGATCTCTAGGATATAGAAACATAAGCCATATAATGAATGATTGTTGTTCTTAAGGTACTATGTTATCTCTCATCTCTTTTGCTGTCCCTTGGTTATCTCATATTGTTACAGTATCTTGCTTTGTTACCTGATATATCAGATATATTTGTATTTGATTATTTGAAATTGGATAGGGAAGGGGGGAAAACAAGATGAGGGGTGGGGGTGGGAGGGAGGGTAATGGGGACCAAGACATGTGAAAGGGTATCAATGTATGGGAATTAATGCACCATCTTTCTGGCAAATATCATGTAACCCTTCTATTAATTACAATAAAAATATATGAAAAAAAGAGATAGGAAAAAAAATAAAAAAATTTAAAAGAAAAGAATACTGGTCTGGGAGACTGTGGCTCACACCTGTAATCATCACTACTCAGGAGGCTGAGATCTAAGGATCATGGTTTGCTGCTGAACTGGGCAGGAAATTCTACGAGACACTCATATCCAATTAACAACCAGAAAACCTGAACTAGTGCTATGGCTCAAAGTGGAAGAGCCCTAGCTATGAAGGACAAAGCTCAGACACAGTGCCCAGGCCCAAGGTTCAAGCCTCATGAATGACAAAAAAAAAAAGTAACACTGAGTTCAATGATGATGGCTGCCATTTCTCTGCTATCTTCACTGTATTGTTTTGTTCTTAAGAAACTTGGTTTTCAAGATCAATATATCGAGATTATCAAATTTACTAAGTACGCCAGCGAAAAGACACTACCTTGAAGAAGAATACATTATATTAAAATTGTATGTTAATTAAGTGGTATTGTAAGTAGATTCAAACATTTTAGTGGGCTCATTCATAGTGGCACACCTAAGAGTAGGCAACATAGAACTGCATCAAAACACCTACTGTGACATGAAACCTTGAGTTAGGATTTCACACAGTAATTCATTCATGAGATATTGAGCATACTACTTGACTTATCTAAGAAAACATTTTTATTTGAAAATAAAACATAATATGTATCTGTATGAATCAAATAGTATGGTACAATGTTTAGAACCTGATGAGTAATCTACTTTGTTAACTATATTTTTACATTTTTGTTAATGTCCTTCTTATTTACAGGCATAACCTATCCCATTCTTCAGTGAGAATTTGATCAGAGCTGATTTACCACATAGTGATTTAGTTATATCAAAATCATAGACTCAAGTTAAATTATAAAGTTTCCTGGAGTTAAGCATAATATTGTGCTCTCAGTAAATTGTTTAAGGACATAACTTTTTTAAAAGTGCCTTTTGTTCAGCGATTTAAATTTTACAAAATGCTTTAAAGTGTTTTTTTTTTTGCATTCACTTAATCGACTTTTTTTTGAGACCCACTGACTCAGGCTTCAAGAAAGTAAAGAATGCAAAATGTTGCTCATAATGTATGATGTTATTTCTCTTCTTTTTGTGCCCTTTGGTTAATCTCATATTGTTATTGATTGTTACTGTATCTGACTTTGATACCCAGAATATTGTATATGTTTACTTGTTTATTTGAATAAAAAAGAGAAGGGGGAAAACAATGATTGGAGGGAGTGGTGGGAGAGAAAAGGGGACAAAAAATGAGAAGGGGTATCAATGTGTGAGAAGTAATGCACCTACCACCTGGCAAATGTAACTGTAATCCCTCTATACATTACCACAAAAATAGAAAATAAAAAAATAAAAAAAGAATGCAAAATGTTTAGAGGAATCACCTCTCTTGTAAAAGACCTGTGTTCTATTTATGTTTCTATGGTAGACAAGAGGGATTCTTCTTCATGCTTCTTTATCCTCTGCTGTCAACCATAGTCACTTTCTAGGACAATAATTGGACAGCACTGCTAAGTAATGATGACTGGGGTTTGAAATACTATAGACCTTGGGCATAAGGCTAGTTTTTCTCCTTTTTACTACTTCAGATAAGTCAGTGAACTACAGCAAATACTTTTTTTAAGATAGGTTTGAACTTTTGCTTTTCTGTTTTTTTGTATTTTGCAGTGAGTTTCTTTTTCTAAGTCTATTGACAATTTGAGGTTTAGGGAGGGACGATGAGGCTTACATAAAGAAAAAAAAAGTTGCTATCTCTCCATTTGTAAGGAAATGGAAAAACTTAGGAAAAATCATATTAAGTGAAGTAAGCCAGTCTCAAAGGAACATAGGCCCAATAGTCTCCCTCATTTGTCAGAATCAGTAGAAACCTTGGGCTCTCCTAGCAGAGATTTACAATAGAACAGAAACCTAGAGACATTAGGCCAAATAGTATGAAAGTAAATGTAAGGACCTCCAGGATAAGGAAACAAAAGCCATATAATGAATGACTGTTGTCCTTAATGTACTATGTTATCTTTCATCTCTTTTGCCATCCCTTGGTTATCTCATATTGTTACAATTTTTAACCTTGTTATTTCATATATTTTATATGTGCTTAATTGGTTATTTGAAATTGGATTGGGAAGGGGGGGGAAATCAAGATAAGTGGGGGGAGGATGGGAGGGAAATGGGGACCATGTCTTGAGAAAGGGTATCATTGTTTGTGAAGTTATGCACCTTCTATCTGGTGAATATAATGTAACCCTTCTATTAATCACAATAAAATATTTGAAAAAAAGTTGCTATTCCAATAGGCAAACCAATGTTTACATACACAGCTTCAACCTCTTACTAGGAAGTTAAGAAATGTATATATTTACATACTTAAAATCATCAGTAGTTAAAACTATATAATTTTCAGAAATGAGAGCAGCTATAAGTTTGTGAACAAATAGCAGGCTTAGTAAAACTGGAAATTCCGGCTGCATTAATCACTTCTTGCAATAAACTAGTGCATAGACAATTTGGCTATTTTGATGAATTTTTGGAAAGTCATCTGTGGAGGGAGGTTTTGCTTGTGTATGGTTTCAAAAATAAAAAAGTTAAATATGTTTTTACTATTTAACATTATGCTTTTCTGTCTACATAATAGAGTCAGATAGCTACTCTCTGATTGTATGAGAAACAACTGAATGCTTGCTGATAAAGAAAATATTCCAGTTTCTACTTCCAAGAGATCCAGATTATGTGACTGTGAGTATGAACTATGTGTGTGCATTTTAAATTTCCTCAGGTAAATCTGATAGGGAGTGATGGTTATGAGTAACTGGGTTAAATGGGTCATGTAGAATCATAAATTCAGTCTTTGACAATGCAGAGATGGGAAGCCATCTTGCCAAGATTCCCCATGATTAAGGTGGAATTAGTTCAGTATACTTATATACAAATACTGTTAAATTAGAGCAAATGTCCTATCTACTAGCTATTCTAAAACACACTTGTAAACATGATGATTATGTTAGAAATGTCAAAAGAGAATGCCAGTCTCAGTCAGTGCTAAGATTTAATTCATTAGGTCAAATCTGCTGAAGTACAAAATGTCATAATCTATTGAAATAACTAGATTATTATTCATGACCTATAATCTAATAATTTCAAAGAAACATATTCAGACCTATGGCCACCTAATGCTTGATAAGGGAGCCAAAAAATAGGATAAAAGTGGGCAGAAGTGGTTAAGCACATGCAGAAAACTAAAGTTGGATCCTTCTATATGTCACCCTGCATCAGAATAAATTCCAAATGGATCAAAGACCTTTTGGTAAAAGCAGATACGCTGATAACTTCACAAGAAGGAATAGGAGATACACTAGATCTCATTGGCACAGGTCAAAATTTTCTTAATAAAGACCTAGAAACACAACAAATTAAAGGAAGCTTGAACAAATGGGACTTCATTAAACTGCAGAGCAAAGGATACAGCTTCTTGCCAGAGTGGGAGAAGATCTTCACTAGCCATACAACAGACAAAGGCCTCATATCTAAAGTGTACCCACGGCTCAAAAAACTGAATCACTCCCAAACCAATCTTCAAAGAAGCAGCCATCCCACTAAAAGATAGGTCAAAGACTTAAAGAGAGTCTCCTCTGAAGAAGAAGAAATAAGAATGATGTATAGACACATGAAGAAATGTTTCACATCTGAGGCCAAAAAAGAAATGCAAATCAAAACAACTTTGAAATTTCATCTCACTCCAGTTAAGATGGCCATGATCAAGAAATCTAATAACAACAGATGCTATCATGGATGTGGCCAGGAGGGATAACTACTACATTGTTGGTGGAAGTGTAAACTCATTCAATCGCTATGGAAAATTTTATGGCTGTTCCTCAAAAGACAAACATAGAGCTTCCCTATGACCCAGCGATTCCACGACTTGGCATTTACCCAATCATCCAGAAACAAGGACATATTAAAGCCACTAGCACAATGATGTTCATTGCAGCACTATTTACCATAGCAAAGATATGGAACCAACCTAGCTGCCTCTCAGTAGATGATTGGCTCAAGAAGATTTGGTATTTATACACAAGGGAATTCTATGCTACCATCAGAAAGAATGACATTGCCCCATATTTAAGGAAATGGAAAGACTTGGAAAAAAATCATATTAAGTGAAGTAAGCCAGACCTAAAGGAACATAGGCTCAATGGTTTCCCTTATTTGTAATAATTAGTGAACATCTAGGACTTTCCTAGCAGAGGATTACAATAGTTCAAAACCTAGGTACATACGGTAATATAGGATGAGGGTAAATGAAAGAAACTCTAGAATGTGGAAACAAGAGCTTTATTTTGTTCGATTGTTGTTCTTAATGTTCTATGTTATTTCTCTTCTCTTTTTTCCTTTTGATTAATCTCATATTGTTACTGTATCTGAGTTTGTTACTTGGTATATTGTATATATGTTTGTTTGTTTATTTGAAATAGGAAGGGTAGGAGGAAAACAAGATTATTGGGAGAGGGTGGGAGGAGGGAAATGGAAACAAAACATGAGAAGGGGTATCAATGTGTGAGAAGTAATCCACCTACTACATGACAAATGTAATTGAAAACCCTCTATGTATTATCCGGACAATAAAAAAAGAAAAGAGAACTGTATTCAAATTTTATATCCCTCATATCTACTCAAAGGTAAGTGTAAAAATGCTCATTGTCAAGTTGTTATGTAACATACCTAGAAGACTCGATGGAAAATTTCTCATGTACAACATGTAGTGTTATTGCAACTGATACCTTCCAAACATATTTTCCATCAGATTTCATGACTTCAGTTTCAGGTCTCTGCAATGATTTCCATGGACAGTAATCTATACAGAGCTGAATTCTCTAAGATGCTATGTATGCTTTATTTTCCAATTAGAGTAAGAGGGCAAAGAGAATAATAGCTGATCAATCTTATCAACCATCTAGTTCCGATGGGAAACTCAGGATGCCAAAAAAAGCATTAACTCAGATGGTGAAAACGTGAAAGCTTTGTTCTATCCAGGAAGATACTTTCAGAAAGAATCCAAAACTATCGCAAAGGACTGGCACAATATAGACTCAGCCAGAATCATGATAAAAGACAACCATGGGTGGCACCACTTGGCTTCTGGCTACAATAATGCACCACACAGAAATGTCAAGCTTAGTTTTTCCATTTTCTTTAAGAGTAGGCTTTGTAAATCACTTTGGGTTTCTCCTAAGCTTCTTCTGATTCCTGAAATCCTGACATCAAATTATCACTGGAAAAGATACATGGAATGGCTCCAGCTGAAGAGATCTTTCACTATTTGTGGGTCTCAGAATTCTTCTAATGAACATGAATCTGGTACAAGATCATATTCTAGGAATGACCTTTCACCTGTCTTGGAGGGAAGTGGTCAATTTTTAAAAAAATATCAAAAAAGAACTATTCAAGGAAAAAAAAGATTGTCATGAGGAAATTTATTTTAAATAATTATAAAATACCAGATCTCATAAATTTTCTATATGTCTTAGCCCAATACATTAGTTCACTGTACCAAAATAAAATCCAGTATAGAAAGATTTACTTTTTCAAGTTATTTGTGTGATAGAGATATTAAAGATGAGTGTCTCTGGATACAAGGGTCGAATTTGTGGCTTCTGTTCCAATGTATTCCAAGGCAATGATTTGTATTTCTTGACAGCCAAAAGGGGAGTGAGCAAGTGAAAAGGGTAAAAATGAAAAGTTTCTCACAGAGCCTCACCTTTTTAGTCTAGAAGGAAACCACTTTTGTTAGTACTTCTTCCTTCATTTCCTTCACCAGAACTCATCCCACAACTCCTCCAATCCCTCATTGTCTGGGGATCAAAGTATGGAGGTATTTTTAGCTGTCAGATTGCTTCAAAAATCAATACTGGGATCTGTATGTATAGATGACAAGTGAGAATTAATATTTGGAAAAAATCCAGGGATAATACCAGAGGCTTTCTCAAGAATGTGAGGTGATAAATTATCGAAGACTTACTGGCTCCACAAAATACTAATGTTTTACCCATCACTGAAATCTTTTCCTGCTGTTTCATAGTAACTGTGAGTAATAGAAATAATGAGTTAATTATTTGACTATTATTCAACCAATAAATATGTAAACAATACTTATTAAATACCTGTTTAAACCCCACAACTATTAGATTTATAAACTAGTCTATATTTAATAAATGTTAAAGATACTTAGTTTAACCTTATTAGGTTGGTGGAAGAGAGGACATAATCTACATATAAGATAATTATCGTCTAAAGTTTGAAGCAGAGATGAAAATAAACCTTGTGGGAAACAAAACTAGCCTAGAGACTCATATTATTTTAACTCAGACATTTCTTTTTATCCTTTTTTTCTATTAAGTAGTAATACAAAGAAATTATAGTTTTATAAGTCCAGTTGTTAATACATTGCATCTTGATCATTGTTACTTGTTTTTATATCTCAAAAGAGAGAAATATATGGATTTTCCCTTTATTTGTAATGCCCTACCTTTTTAAGAAAATAGCCTCAAATTTATCTATCTATCCATTACTATAACGAGGACTTATCAACTCCAATATTTTATAACTGCCCTTACTTTCACCTTCCTTTCCAAACACAGAGAAGAACTGGAAGTCATTTGGCAGAACAAGAAAAGAAAAAGAAATACCATTTTTGGACTTAATATGTAGGATATATATGGTTTTGTAATCTCTGAAGCATCTAAAGTAAAATATGAGGAATGAGGGAATAGAAAGAAAGATTTAGTCAATGTTCCCTTGGTTAGTAATACGATTTAAATCTTAATATTAACAAATGGTATATCTGAAAAGTTCTGGGTGATAATCAAAGTTGTGGGACAGTTTTCAGGAAAGATCAATGATCCTTAGCATCTGTTCAATAGTAAATGGAGGGGGGGATTTCTTGTCCTTTTTGCAGTTAGTTCAGGGATCCAGCAAGATTGGTTTTGATTAATTTACATAAGGTGTCATCCTATATAACCCAGGCTGAACTTGAACTCATGATACAAACTGCATCAGCATCCAAGTAATGGGATGGAATTCTGGATAAATGTGCTCAGTTTGTGTATTTTATTTTGATGATACAGATTCAAGCCATTATTTGCTACTTAGTAGCTGAATGGCTTTGAGTAATTTACTTAGCACTATGAATCCTGACTTTCTTTGTAAGTAAAGTGATAACATTATCCTCCTTAGAAGTATAATGAATAACATAAAAATATAGAACATAATACATGGCCCAATTAGATGATAAGTAAATGACATTTCTTCATCACATTCCTGCTGAAAATCCATAGATTGCACATTTTGAGAGGAATGTAGACTATTTCTCGTCTACAATCCCATCTCTCTCAAGAAACTTTTCCAGACTAATCAGAAAATGCTAGTTAATTTTTGACATGCTCTACCAAATCTCACAACTGAACATTTACAATGCTGAGAAACTATGCCACATCCTAGAAAGTTTTACTTTGAGCTTACTATCCTAATACTATGTTTACTTTTAATTTTTGGAGGGGGGAAGGAGCAGGTATGTCCATGATAACCTGTTATCTTGAGGTGGTTTTGCTTCCTATCCACTTTAGCATATTTTGAAGCTGAACAATTAAAAAAGATTTCTAACTTTAAATGATAACCATTGCCTTGTCAATTTGTTCAATTTCCCTACTCAATGGCAAACTTTCGTTTTGGAAAAGGGAAGGCAGAGAAAAAAAATTCTACCTTTTGACTAGGCCTTGATTATAAGAGGTACACCTCAGATAAACAAATACACACACACACACACACACACATGCACGCGCACACACACACACACACACACACACACACACACATCTTTCCACTTGACACTTTATCAACATAGTTTATCAACTTCTCTTCCATGAATTTTCTTACATTTTTTTTTCTGTGATAGTATTCTCTACAGGTCTATACTTTACATCTAAGCCTATCTTGTGTTGAACTATTCAGTTAATTTTATTACTTAGAAATTCATAGTTAATTCCTTGCCTTAGGAACCATATCTTTTGCATATCTAAATGCATGAAAATCTGAAGGAGAAAAAAATATTCTTAATAAATGACCAATCTTTTTGAAAGAATTTATTAACACTGATTTTTACATCATATTGCAAATTACATATTTAACAAACAAGTATTCAAGAAGGGAATCTCTATATACAGTCACTGGCACTTAGATTTTAGAAAATAATTAAAATTAGGCTGAGGGTTTATATGTCATAGGTACATATTAATCTATGTAATAAAACATTATGTCTATAGAGTCATAAATTTTTATGTTTATGTAGCTGTGTTTATGTTTCCAAGACCATATCCATAGCATTGGGTATGCAAATATTGCATACTCCCTCTTGTATTGTGTGGATCTAATAGCCACATATTAAGGATACCATGCACCTTTGTTACTTTGGTCTTGACTTGTTTCACTCAACATGATTCTCTCTAAATTTATCTTCTTCCCTGCAAATGCCATTATTTTATCTTGTCTGTTGGCTATGTAGAATTCCATTGTGTGTGTGTGTGTGTGTGTGTGTGTGTGTGTGTGTGTGTGTATCCATTCATCTGCAGTAGGGCATCTGAAGTGTTTCCATTGCCTGGCTTATGTGAATAGTGCAGGGATGAACATATGCCCAGGAGTGGTATGGCGGGATCATAGGCCAGGTCTATTTTAAGTTCTTTAAGAAACCTCCGCACTGCTTTCCAGAGTGGCTGAACTTGCCATAAATGACCAATCTTTTGAGAAAGCACGGAAATGTAAAAATAATATGAAATAATACTTGGGTCAAATGGGGAAAAATGAAAGGAATCAAGACACAAAGAGGGTCTAAGTAACTAAGTAAATAAACCAAGAAAAAAATAGAAAATGAGGAAAAGATAAATGAGAGAGAAGAAATAAAAGGAAAAGTAAAATGGGAAGAAGGAAGGAGAGAAAATATGAGAGGAGAGAAAAATAAAGGAAGAGAAATGGGTAGGAAGAAAGAAGGAGGAAAGAGAAGACGAAGAAAGGAATAAAAATGGGTAAAAAGAAAGAATGGTAAAAGGAGAAAAGGTTGAGAAAACACATTTTAAGTGTTTCAGTTCCTCCGTCTCAAGATGAAAAAAAACATGCACACACACACACACACACACACACACACACACACACATTTATTTTACTCTCTTCCCCAGATTTTTCTTAGATTTTCTTGAGCTCACTCATTGTTCATCTGTATCCTTAATTTAGGCATACCTGTTCTCACTGGATCATATTTATTTGCTATCTCTTATGTATTTCATTTTATTTCTTTTTACTATATTGTTTAGACTATATACCTCCCCTATATTCTCCTGTTTTCACATCCATTCATCTGGTTTCAACAAGAAATCACTCGGGAAGGATTATTTCCAGATTAAATCTCGGTAATTCCATATCTCTATCTGAAATTCACCCATAGAAATCTCAGGGGAAATTTACACTCAGTATATCTAAAAATTAAAGTATGCATATATATATGTGTGTGTGTGTGTGTGCGTGTGTGTGTGTGTGTGTGTGTATTTGATATTTAAGCCTTACATCAAATACTTTATCAAGCCATATACAATAAAAAAATTTGGACTGCTGGTTCTTAAAAGATCATGGATGAATTTCACATAGATATTATAGTTTCATTTGACAAACCTTAAAATCAAAAATGAATTAAAAAATTGATAATCATTCCCAGCTCAGAATTTTTTTTGTAATTTTGTACAGTGCAACAAGCTAATAATTGTTATTGTAAAAAACATTTCTTGCTACAAAGTATTGCTCTTTAGTGCCATAAAACTGTACTTTGGGGAGAGTAGCACATTATGGTTTAAGTGAAGCTCTTCATTAGATAGTATGAGAAAATGAGGCATGAAAGGAAGATGGAAAAGCCTCCTTAATAGTTCCTGTGCAGATAATGTAGGCCAAAGACAATCAATAGCCATGCTTCATTTATTTTATGTCTGTGAGCATTTAGAGGCAAAATGTTAGTGTTTGCTATCCTATTGGCTTTTCTTTACTCCACATGAGTAATGGAAAAATGGATTTGCATATTATGGTGAAGTTTTTACACACTTACCAACAAGATGTTATTGTTCACCAATATGGAAAGAAATACCTTATATATTACTTAGGGTCCATTAAAGTCTCTTCTAAGCAGATCTGAGTATAAATTTAGTTAAGTCCAAAATGAGCAATGCAATCAACATGAAAGTTCAGAAATGCTACATTAAATGAACATAATCAATTAAGAGTTCCTTAAAATACCTCTGTTTTTGCTTGTTTATTCAGTTTGTTGATTGTGCCTTCTTTCCTTTTTCCTTGCTTCCTTCCTTCCCTTTTTTCCTTTTTTCTTTCTTTTCTTTTTTTAAAAAATATTTTTATTGTAATTAATAAAAGGGTTACATGATATTTGCCAGATAGAAGGTACATTAATTCACATACATTGATACCCTTTCACATGTCTTGGTCCCCATTACCATCCCCCCCACCCCCCATCTTGGTTTTCCCCCTTCCCTATCCAATTTCAAATAACCAAATATAAATATATCCAATATATCAGATAACAAAGTGAGATACTGTTACAATATGAGATAACCAAGGGACAGCAAAGGAGATGAGAGACAACATAGTACATTAAGGACAACAATCATTCATTATATGGCTTTTGTTTCAATATCCTAGAGGTCCTTTCAATTAGCTTCATACTATATGGCCTTATGTATCAAGGTTTTGCTCTATTGCAAATCTCTGCTAATAGAGCCCAAGGTTTGTACTGATTATGATTTCTTTTCTTTTCTCTTCTTTTCTTTCTTTCTTTACAATTACATTATGGTAGTTGTTCAAGTTTCAATTCATCATGTAGGTTTCAGAATACAATGCATCCTAACCATTGTCACTCTTTTCATCCTTCCTCATTTCCCCTCAGCCATCCCAAATCCACCCCTGCCCTCATTGGTGGGCCCTGGGGAAATGATCTTACTTGTTATCCTAGATCACCTTTGAACTTCTTCTGTCTCAGCCTGCATCAAAAGCTTGGGTTATACATATGCATTACCACACCTTTTTTTAAAAATCTTTTTTCATATACATATATTTGTGTGGCTCATATAGATCTAAAGTTAAAATATCACAGAGCACAGAGCACATGGTTTTACAACAATCTGTTGTCCATCAAGGAATTATGGAACATTGTGGAACACACCATGAAGAATAATGGATAGATCCATAACATGGGCCAGCTGTTAGCATTCTTGAAGGTGATAGCAAACAGACTGGAATATAATACAAGTCTACATTGAGTCAAGAAGCTGATTTATTATGGTGTCATAATTTGAGGGACTCCTTCAAGAACCATGTAAGTTATAAAAATCAGTGTTCCTGAAGGAATTGTGTTATATAACAAAAATTTTATAATGTTAGGCACTATGCCTTGAACACATAGATCTGTTGGCATTCATTAGAAGTATATTAGCACATTTGTATACTGGCATACTATCCAGCATATTGAATTATGAGTTTGTAAAGTAAATCTAGCTTCCATAGCGAAGGGACAGCATGGATGTTTAACTTGCTGGGCCTCACTTGCTTCTCTTACATAATTTTTTCTAAGTCTTTTTTTTTTTTTTTTTTTTTTGCCAGTCCTGGGCTTGAGCTCACGGCCTGAGCACTGTCCTTGGGCTTTCTCAAGGCTAGAGGTCTACCACTTGAGCCTCAGCACCATTTCTGTATGTGGTACTGAGGAATTGAACCCGGGTCTTTGTGCTTGCTAGGCAAGCACTCTACCACTGGGCCAAACTCCCAGCCCCCCGTCTTTTTATTTGTTTGAAAATTGTACAATATCATTCTTTCTAACGGATGAGTAAAACTCCATTGTATACATTTACCACATTTTCTCTTTTTCTAGATAAAATGTCTTTCACTTCCTACTTTTTCTTGATTGCTTTTGTCACTGTAAAGAGAAATGATAGCTACGTAAGTCAAGTGATGAGTACATTTCTGTTTGAAGAGTGTTATCCCTTCCCTTGCAGTTTCCCAATTATCCCCACCCACCCTCTCAAATTGTATAGTTCACTTTCAACCTAGTGTCTAGGGAGTATTACTACAGCATTTGTTCACACCTTGTCCCTCCATATCTGTGCTTCCCCTTACCATCCTCCAAATACATAAGCTTACATATAAGACAGAGGGTACAGCAAACAAAAACAGTGACAACAGAGAAGAATAAACATATAGCAAAATAACAACAAAAAAAGCCTTGTTTCCGCTTCTTGGAGTTCATTTTGATAAATAGCATTATATATGAACTTATATACATAGCCATCAAGCCTTTGTGATCCTTTCTTAAGATTGGTTATTTGAAATCGTATAGGGAAAGGAGGAAAACAAGATGAGGGGTTGGGGTGGGGGGAGGGAAATGGGGACCAAGACATGAGAAAGAGTATCAATGTTTGTGAAGTAATGCACCCTCTATCTGGTGAGTATAATGTAACCCTTCTATTAATTACAATAAAAATATATGGAAAAAGAATATCCTCCTTAGGTCTCTCTTTGTGAATGTCTAAAGTCCTGAAAAATTTATCATACCCAAGGGAAATTTTTTCTCTTAACATACAGTGCACTTACTTGTAGATTTACAGGCACATCCTAGTTACAATAGATGAGGGAAACCATGCAATCTATGATTCTTTGGGTCCAGCTAATTTTAGTTAAAATAATTTTTTTTCCAAGTCTTTCCATTTCTTTATGAATAGTACAATGTTGTATTTTCTGATCCAAACATAGAATTACATTGTTTATGTATAATACATTTCCTTGATCCATTCATCCATTGAGGGGCATCTGTGTTGTATCATGTCTTGGTTATGGTGAACAATGCTTCAATGAGCATTGTTGTACTGATTACATCTGCGTGACCTTGTTCGTGCATTATTGGATAAATTCCTAGGAGTGGAATTGCTGGGTTATAGGGAAATTCTTGTTTAAGTCTTTTTAGGAAATACTATACTTCTTTCCAGACTGATTGAACAGTTTACATTCCTACAAACAGGCTAGTAACATTCCCTTTTGGCCATATCATTACCATCATCTGTTGTTGTTATTTTTCTTGATAATGGCCATTCTAACTGCAGAGAAGTAAAAATCTCAACATCATTTTGATTTGCATTTCTTTGATGGCCAGAGATGTTTCACATTCTTCATGTCTATTGTCCATTCTTATGTCTTCTTCAGAGAGAAGTCTCTCTTTGAGTCTTAAGCCCATGTATTAATTGGGTTGCTGTTTCTTTGAGGGTTTATTTTGGGGGGTTAATTTTTGAGCTCCAAATATATTTTAGATATGAGGCCCTTGTCTGATGTATAGCTGCTAAAAATAATCTTCCATTCTGTGGGCTTTTTATGTAACCTGGTAGCTATGTCCTTTGTCATGCAGAAACACAATCTTTCTTTGGTTTGTTGTGATTTACTTAGGAAGTTTCAACCTGTGCCTAGGAGCTCTAGTATTAGCCTTACCCCTTCCTGTAATGTATTTGGTAACTGGCCTTACATTAAGGTCTGATCAATTTAGAATTGATCCTGGTGCAGGGTGACATATAAGGATATAGCTTCAATTTTCTGCATTTGTGTAGCCAATTCTAGCAGAACCATTCGTTGAAGAGGATCTCTTTCTTTCAACCTGTGTTTTTGGCTTCCTTATCAAATATTAGGTGGCTCTAGGTCTGTCTGGATCTTGTATTCTGTTCCACTGTCCTCAGGACTATTCTTGTGGAAGTACCAAACTTTTTTTTTTCATTTTAGTTTTTATTATCGAGGTAATATATAGAGGGGTTACAGTTACGCTTGCCAGATAGTGGGTGCAATACTTCTCACACATTGATACCCCTTCCCATATTTTTGTCCCCATCTCCCTCTTCTCACCCCCTCCCAATCCTCTTGTTCCCCCCTTCCCTTTCCTATTTCAAATAAACACATAAACATGTATATACAGTATGCCAGGTAACAAAATCTGATACAGTAACAATATGAGATTAACCAAAGGGCAGCAAAGGAGAAGAGAAATAACATGTACATTAAGAACAACAATCACTCAGATAAAGTTCTTGTTTCCATATCCGAGAGACCCTTTCTTTTATTGCCCCATTTGTAAGGAAATGGAAAGACTTGGAAAAAAATTGTATTAAGTGAAGTAAGCCAGACTCAAAGGAATCAATGGCTTCCCTCATTTGTAATATTTAGTACACATCTAGGACTCTCTTAGCAGAGGATTACAATAGCTCAAAACCTAGAGTACCAAACTTTTTATTACTGTGGTTTTGTAATAGACTTTGATGTTTCATATTGATATTCCTCCTGCACTGATCTTCCTGCTAAAGGTTTTGCTATTAGGGTCCTTTATTATTCCATATGAATCTTATATCACATTTTATTAATCCATTCATCCATTGAAGAGCTTCAGGGCTGATTCTTTTGGGCTATGATGAATAGAGCTGCAATAAAGATAGTTGTTCTGGTAACCTTACTGTATGCTGGTTTGTGATATTTTGGGGTAAGTGTCCATGAGTGGAATTGTTAGGTCATACAGTTTAATTTTTTGAAGAACTTCTATATTGATTTTCAGAGTGGTTGAACAAGTTTACATTTCCACCAACTATGTAGTATAATTCCCTTTTGGTTGCATCCTTGTCAGCCTCTGTTATTGTTGTTTTCTGGATATTAGCCATTCTAATTATGGTTAGGATGGTTTGATTTGCATTTCCTTTTTGGTGGGGATGTTAAGCATTTCTTTATACAGCTACTTAGAGACAATAAAACATAAGTAATTAATAAAATACATTAAGAAATTTAGTGGGAGCCCAGAAATGGTCCATGGGTGTCTGCCAAAAGAAAACCCCCATTTGCATTACTTGGTAGTTTTGGACCAGGATGTGGTGGTCATACGCAGAAGAATTATTATGAATTCTGTAATGACAGCAGAAAGGTAAAGAAAAAAAGTAGAAGAGGAGAAAACAACACATGAAAAAATAGAAAGGGCACTTATTTAGCCTTATTAGAAAAGACCAAACAAGTCAAGGTGATCAGAAGTGCAAGAATTTGCAGTATTCTCCTGAAATCTAGCAGAAACTTATTTCACTGGTCAACTAAATTCATTCTCTAAATTGAGAACAGAGCAAATACTAGTGTTACAGAAAAGCCATAGTCTGAAATGACATCCTTAATGAGAAATTCCTCCCAACTTTCCTTCACCATTTCTCTTCAAATTCTTCGTAATATTTCTTAGCATTTAAAACATTGGGCTAGCTGTCTACTTTTCTTACCTTTTCCATGAAAATACTTCCTTTAGATATGTTCATGTGACTCCTCCAAATACAGTAATATAAACAGCAAAATGCATATTGTCATGATGAAGTAGACATACTATACAAGAATGTAGAATGCTATACAAGGACCCACTTCAAAAAAAACAGACAAAAGTAACCAGAATGTATATAAAGCATCCAAATTAGGAAGATGAATATAATAAGGCTATTATTTGCTATGTTTTTATTGGTGTTGTCCTAACGTGGTTGTTTGGAAAGTGGTTTTTATCTGTTATCTCACTGTTCTTTTTACACATATTTATTCTATACCAGAAATATGCTGGGTACTAAAAATAGTCACTTCAGGAAAAATAGGTCATTGCTAGCTCTGTAAGTCAGCTCATGAGTTATCTGGGAAGTAAGGAACTCAGAAATGAGGACAAAGTAAAGAGGCAGAGCATACTGATGGTGGAAGAGTATGTTTAACTTCACTTTGAGTTCGAAAGTCTTCCCAGAAGAGGCAAGACAGGAACTATGGCTTGAAAAGAAAATGGGCAGGATCAAGAAAGGGCTGGGGTCATGAGAATGAGTACTATGTGAAGTTGTCTTTTTTTCTCCTTATGGTTTATCTCATGTTGTTACTGTATTTGACTTCATTACCTGTATAATGTATATATATATTTATTTGTTTATTTGCAATAGGGAAGGGAAGGGGAAAAAGATGATTGGGAGGGGGTGGGTGGAGGGAAAGAGGGAGAAAAACATGAGGAGGGGTATCAATATTCAAGAAGCAATGTACCCACTACCTGACGAATATAACCGTAACCCCTCCATATGTTACCCCAACAATAAAATACAATAATTACAAAAAAGAAATAGACCAAAAATGAATGCAATGAAGAATGCAGTTAGAGAAATGTAAGAAACAAACTTATTTAGCTCAGTGTGAGCCAACTCCAGAGAAGGCCTTTAAAGGCCATATTGAAAAAGTAAATATCAACTACAGAAGAAAAGAAGAAAAAGTCACCAACTATAGTAGTTCAAAAATTGAACAACTGTAATGATTTGAATATTGAATGACTTCTCTAGTAAGCTAAAAAGACTGAGAGAAATTCAATCTAGTATGCTAAAGGGAAAGAAATAAAACGAATTTTAATGTGACAAAAGATATACTCAGGGCACAGAAGCATCATCTGTAGGACCAAAGGCAAAATGCCAATATTATTTTTTCACCAATTTAATTGATTTCTTATCATGAGCTTTATAGGCAACAGCTTAGAATTTAGGTAATCAGGAATGAAAAGTGTCATAAACACCTTGGACATTGTTTATATTATTTTCTAGTATTTGGCAAGAGGATGTAAACATTTGTTTGTCGTTTTAAGTGGAAACTCTTACATTTTTCACAAGGCAGTTCTTATGAACATTTTACTATTTTTAAGAAATAGGTCAAGTGATGATTTTAAACAAATATTCACTAGGAACACAGGCTTTTTTGTCCCTCCAGGTTTCAAGAAGGTAAACATTGAGTTTGTATTCCCTTCCATATCCTAAGACTACTAATTACTACATTTTGCAAAGAATATGCAATCTTCCTTTGCGAATTTTAACTCAGAGCCTAATATTAGCAAATCTCAGCCTAATTTAGTTTTAGAATTCTTTATATATCAACCTATTTTTTATATCTTTTTCATTCACTTTTGCAGCATGGATTACATATTTGCTAATATATTATCCAATTCCTTTTCTTTAGAAGGCTAAGAAGAAAGATACATATATTCTTAAGGTAGAGAGTCATTTGCTAGAATTAATGATAAAAATTATGGATGACATGAACTAAATAGCATCCCTCCTGTCTTCTAAAGGAAAATAAGTTACTCCTATGAAAGGATATTTGCAAGTATTTTTTCAATGTATTACACCCAGATACATCATTCTAACTTTAATAGTTTTACTTTGGAGTAAAAAATATCCCTTCTTTCTTTATTAATAACAAGAAAAATAATAATACTTGTTTTTTTAAGATGCTTTATGTAGATTGAATAGTTATATTTTATTATTTGTAACAATACTCCATCTCAAATATTACAATTTGATATTTTGCACTCAAGAATACAAAGGATAGTTAGGACTTCTCCACATTTCACTCACAAAGCCATTATGAGCAAGTCTTAACTTGGAGTTCTACGTCTTCATTTATAAGGTGTGAATAACATTAGAAAAAATGTTCTGACAGATGATTAATAGAGGAATGAGATCATCCTGATAACTTTTCCTGCTTTAATTTGGGGACTTCTTAGATGAAAAATAATGGATGTCTGTCTTCATATTAAACCTTTTCTATGTGCTATAAATTATTCATTTATAAATTATTCATTTATAGCACATAGAAAGATATCTTTGTGTATATTATTTGGAGTAATGTTTGTTCCCAGACACCAACCATAGTACTGACTCTAGAGAAAGTACTGACTGAAAGAAGAATTGCCATTGGTCACACGAAAAAGTATTTCTCACAGGGAGGAAATAATTCTAACAATTAAAGTACTTGAACATTGCTAGAGATATTAAGCAGTTTGTTTCACTAAAATTTTTCCTATAGTAATATAAAATTTTAAAGTGCTATAAAGTCAACTATGAATAGAATTTGGATTTGAACAAACAAAGATGAACTAGTTTTCCCATTTACTGGCTGACTACCATTGGACATCAACATCTAAGCAGACAAAAAAGATGTTACAAGTTTACCTCTGACTGATAGAGGCTCTGTATCCTGAGTAGCTCAGCAGGATTCATAACAGATCTTCATTTTAAAGATTAGTCATCATACTTGTCTATGCACACATATAACCTTACCCTTATTGGGAAAGAATTGTCCTTTCCTGTATAATTTAGATCTATTTCATATTTGTAAAGTGAGAGCATATATTCTCTAATGAATTCTAAGAAACACTTCAGAACTCAATCCTCAAATCAATCAAGCTCAGGTTTTTCCCTTCTGAGCTACAGGATGTCATATCTTACTCAAGTCCTACCTTTCGTGTTTAATAGATTTAGATGTGTAATGTCAGACTTACAAATATGAAGCTGAGTTTCTGATTTGTCCTCCTGCTATGATGCAATTCACTAGTCATGCTAACAGCTAAAGAAGCCCATGATTTCTTAGCAAATAAAAGAATGATATTCAGGACCATATGTCAGGTATCACTTAAATTTTATCAAAGCTTAAGTAAATAAACAAGTACAAATACATAATATTTTATAAATTTACATTTGTTTGGTAGACTTTTGAAAGGTTATACATTCCAGTATCCACAGTAGTTATATCAAGAATGAAAGAAATCCAGAAGGCAATCTAGAGCCACAAAAATAAGAAATTGATTTATTAAAATATGTTTATAAGCAGCTCCTAACTTTTATAATCTGGAAAAATTTATTAGAAACCCAGTGTAAGTTAACTCTGGTATTTATCTGAAGAATTTCATCCGAGTATTTTATTTTGTGACTAACAGAAAAGCCAGGATGACAGTGAAGGGTTCATTGTAAAGCCAGCCTGTCTAATAATATATTTTGTCATATTTGGAGAGAATAATAATAGGTATTCAAGATCAGTTTTCTGTAGTGGGCGGGTTACGTGTATGTGGGGTAATCTAGGTTCATTTCAATTCCTGTCAATGATTTAGAATTTATAAAAGAACACTTGGTTTTCTTAAAGCACCAGATTATGATTCTAAATGATGTTGACAGAAGACTGTGAGCATGTATCAGTGTTCCCCAATTCCTCTTGATTTGCCTGTTACAAGTACAAGAAGTTTACTATGGTGATTTGTATACTAGCAGATTATACTTTTTTTTGCCAGTCCTGGGACTAGAACTCAGGGCCTGTGCAGTGACCTTGGGCTTTCCTCAAGGCTAGTGCTCTACCACTTAAGCCCCAGAACCATTTCTAGCTTTTCTATGTAGGGGGTACTGAAGAATTGAACCCGGTCTTCATGCATGCTAGTCAAACACTCTACCACTAGGCCAAACACCTGGCCCGGATTATACTTTTCATATATAATTATTGACATGAGAAAAGAATGGTTACTAAGTGCTCATTTATATGTGTTATCTTTACTCAGATGGTGTATAACAGCCCCATAAAATGTCACCTTCAGGTGCTACAAAATATGCTAAAGGAAAATTTTTACCTCCTTTCTTTCCCTCTCTCCCTCCCTGCCTTCCTTTTTCTTTCTGTTTCTTTCTTTCTCTGTTTCTTCCTTTCTTTCCTTACCTCCTTTTTCCTTCCCTTCCTCCCTTTTTTCCTCCTTCCCTCCATATTTTTCCTTCCTTCCTTCCTTCCTTCCTTCCTTCCTTCCTTCCTTCCTTCCTTCCTTCCTTCCTTCCTTCCTTATTTCTGCTATTATAATTTTTAAAATCTAGTTCATAGGAATAGGTTTCTTGCCATTTTGCAATTTTATTTATCCAACAACTCTGGTTTGCCTTTTTGTGTACATATTGTAATACTTAAATTTTGTATTCAATACCAGATTCAATCCTTGTTCAACTGGACAAGAATCAGAAAGACACAGAAAGTTGGCTATCTGACTCATCTCTTGGGAGATAGGATAAAGTATTTGTAAAATATGCTAAAAATTCCCTAGTCTGTATATATTGAATATAGAAACCCATGATTGTGGAGTCACAAGACCATGAGAATTAGAAAACTATTGCTGACTTTCCACACAGATGCACTTTAGGTTAGTTTCTGAGCCTTACCAGAACAGAGGTGTCATAATCTGTTGCTCAGAAATAACGTGATAGAATTTTTCCATGAATCACATGAAACAGTGTTCTAAGAATCTAGTAGACTATGATATTATGCTTCACTTCTCTTAGTCTGGAGCTCATCTTCTTTGGTCTAAATCAGACTCACTTCACTCTTCACTCCCTACTGAGGCTCCTTCTAGAGGCTTGCTGGTTTTTGACACAATACCTGACTGGTTGAACCCCTTTTGAACCTCTGCTTGATATATTTTCTTGTCTAAATATTATTCAAGTTAGTGGCTTACAACTCTTTCCTCCAAAGAAGATGTGTAAAGGCAAACATTGTTCCCATGTAGGGTATGAATTAAATTGTGTCTAAATTTTCTGTCTTAATGAATGAATCACAATGTATTTAGTGATAGGGAGCACAAATAGGTAATAGTTTAAGTGGTATCAAAATGACATTAATACTATGGGATCTTTCAAAGAGAAATATCCTTCCAAAGTGTCTTTCAAAAAAAGTAAGGAGATGCCTCCATAATCCAGGAAGTGAAGCCTGCTCAAAAACGAAACCTGATATGTCCTTGATCTTAGAGTTTCTTGTCTCCAAAGCTGTGAGAAAATGATGTCTGTTGGTTAAGATATTAAGTCTGTGATGTTTTGTTAATGCCATGAAAAAGATATGCACTCTAGATTTTGAATTTCTGATGCTTTAACAAAACCAGAATACTTTTTGCAGAAAAATAACAAGTACTACAGCCAGGGTATAATCCAAAATGTGATTTATAATTATAACTCATATAAATGCTGTAAAAGTTCATCAACCTGCATTGTGGTAGAAGATCTCCATTCCAGGGTAGGAGTCATCTATCATTCTACATTAAAGATAAGTACCTGAATATCATTTATGGCTTGGAACATGATACATTCTAAAAAATGAGATAATTGTTACTAAGAAAATCCAATGAGTGAATTTCTTAAAAAAAACAGCACATACATAGAGAGAGAGACAGACATACTCTAGTGGGTTTTTTTTGTTTTTTTGTTTTTTGTTTTTTTGCTGGAGGGGGGACGGAAGTGAGCCATGAGGCTTGAACTCGGCCTGGGCGTTGTCCCTGAGCTCTTCAGCTCAAGGCAACCACCCTACCCATGAGCCAAACCCCACTTCCCACTTTTTTCTAGAGGTTAATTAGAGATAAGAGTCTCAGGTCCTTTTGTGCCTGGACTGACTTTGAACCTTGATCCTCAGATCTCAGCTTTCTGAGTAGCTAGGATTACAGGTGTGAGCTACCGCACAATGTTTTATAAAGGCATTAACATCTTAGATGCTACATGTAACCCTAGATTTTTCTTGAATATCTGCACTTGTCTCTCCATATGAATTTTATTTGTTGCAAATAACTAAACGTAAGTTAGTAGTACTGATAAGCATTTTCACCCATCAATGTAATTTGTATTTTGACAATAAGTTCTGTGGGTCAAGTCTAAGTCCCATTTTTGTAGTGTCTAAAATACAGACACAGAGGAATATTCTTTCAAATAATGTGTGTTTACCACAGAGACTAAAATCCAGTGTTCTCTATGAATATAGCAGCAATACATGATTTAGGACAGAGCACTTTGCTTGCTTCCAAGAGCTCTCTGAAATTTCCTAATTATATTTAAACCACACAAAGATACAATTATACAAAATGTATTTGACCTAGAGTTATTTGTTCCATGTAAACTGATTTTGAGTAAACACCATAATATTTGTTAGATTGCCCCATGAGTGCTAAAACTATTCATTTCTGATAGTCTGATAAATAAAAATGCTGAGCAAGTTTATTTTTTTATATATTGTTCTGTGACCAATTCAGACACTGTCCTATAAAATTTGCATGCTGATGATATATTCCTAGTACTCTTAAGTGTTAAAAATGTCCTTCAGAAGGAATAACCACTTATATATTTCGGAGAAAAAGTGGAGGTGAATCCAAATAAAAAATCTTATAATGAAAGATAAGAACTTTATGGCTATAGGTATAATCAAATTGACATATTTCTTTGTAATCATTGTTCATGAAAAGGAACTGTCAATATAAGTAAGAGCATTCCAGAATGATGTCAGGATACTTCACCCATCTTCGCAATAAACAGAATAGGAACTTCATTTAAATTTCAACAGATGATTTTCAGAAGTAAGGAAGGGATAAACTGTCGGGGTTGATTCCACTAGCAGTTAGGAGTGATGGAACTCTCTGGCTCCACAGCACACTCCTGTGTGTGGATGCCTCATTGTTCTAGTTCTTCCTAGACTCTGAAACCAGGTAATTTTGCATATTTCTTTCCTAAGGCTAAGAGGTGACAATCACTGTGTCTAATTTATAGAAGCAGTGTGGGAATCAAAGGCTAATAACTTATAACCAAGAGGACAATATAACGTATAGCCTCAGAATTGCTATTATTGTTATCACTAGTCCTCTGTGATTACTGAGAAACACTGTACTCCAGGGAGTAATATCACAGATTTAAATATTCGCTCAGTGAAGACTAGAGTCCTCAGATGACATATGGCTGTACTTTCTCGATCAGACCTGGAAAGATAGTTGAAGACATGAACCACAATGTGATATGTCATTAGGTCACTTTTATTTGCTGTCACAAGTGTTAGTGAGGATGCTACTCAGTAATCTCAAAGTAATGTGAATATTTTGGGGACACACGCTGTCAGCCTGGATTTGTGGTGACATGTACGAGGTGACTTTCAAGGTGTTGAAACAATTTGGCAAACATCACTTCGGCCCTTCATGCCTGAGAGGCAGAATAACTACCTCAGTTTTTCAAGGTAATTAACCTGATTAAGTAAGAACACAGAATCCTCATTCATTCATCTTCCCTTAACCAGATGGAAAGGCCTTTTCTACAGTGATAGTGTGATTTAATCCTCCTCTTACTTTGATTTTCTTTCCTTCATCCCTACTACAGCTACCAACCCAGATTTTTAACCTAGGAACCAGATTTTGAACCTAACATTAAATTCAAAGACTCTCATTTTCAAAGTTCCATGATTCTCATTCCTCTTTTGTTTTAATTGCCAACATTTAAGAGACTTTCTAGGAAATAAATGTGAGAGCACCAACATCTGAATGACATTTAATCACTCTTTTCAATCAGTTCGCATGTTTATTTATGAGAATTTCTGTACTTGCTAAGTGTTGAATTAAAAGGATTGAAGGGGAGGGAGATACTATTTGGAAAAAAATAAAAAAGGAACTCTGAAAATGGTGCTACCTGAAACATTTATGAACATTTATTGCAAACACTCTTTTAAAACTGGTAAATTGCATTTTAATTATTTTGTAAATGTACTGAAATTAAAGAGCATTTGGAAAGCAGTCATCGGGAGTTGAGGAGCTACAAATTAATCACGTGGTGAAATTGAATATTCAAAAAAAATTCATGATCCTTAATGGAGCAACAATAATTTTCAAACCATTGATTTGGAACTGCTTTGCTTGGCACATGCTCAGGGCTGCTTCAAGAACACTTTTTCATGGCGGATGTGTTTACTCGACCCAGAAGCATATTTCTCCCAATAGTAACACAATGAAGATTCAAACACAATAAATCATTCCCCAGGTAACAGAGATTCAAATGCCACATGTGCTTTGATTCACTTTTGCTTCAAGAGTGCAATTTATAAAGGGAAGAACTTTTAAATTTGTTAGAACATAGCACTCAGGAAATGAGAAAAGCAAAGCCTATTGAAGTCTGAGATTGTATGTGTGTGTCACTCTGCATTACTCTTGAAAAGGAGTCCTTTGCCTAACCTGTACACTGCCTGAGGTGGTGCAAGAAGCTGTCTTTTCACTTCTACAGCCAGAGGAGGACCTCAGAGAGAGTTTCACACTCAGAGAGGATCTCTCAAGCTTTCCTGGATGATCACCCCATTACAATAAAAATCACAAAACTAACCATTGGATAAAGAAACCTAGCTTTCAGATGATTAAATCAGGTTTGCTGATTCCCAGCCATTTCTATTTCTCTACAATATTCAATAAGATATACCACTTGGCCTGTGCATACTTATTTGCCATTTCTAATTATTAAGTGCCTTACAAAGACCCACAGGACCTGACAGCCCTGAAATATGCCCCTCTGACTTAGAGCTGAAGTCACTTGATAAAACATCCAGTGCACAGAAGGCGTTCTAATATTCCCTTGTTTCTGACAAAAAAAGAAAAGAGATAAAAAAAAAACTCCATGTAAAAGCTGCTTCCTGTACTGAGAGAGAAAAAACAAAAAGAACAGTTTGAGATGGGCAGTCAAAGCTGAGAGAAATCTAAAAGAAACAGCAGGCCTTATTCAAATATCTTTCATCTTATAAGCCTCCACTTATGATTCAGTTGCTTCTTTTTACAAGTTACTGCGTATGTTGTCAAATTCAGTGTATACTACTTAATTCTTTTTTTAATATTGTTTTATTTTATGTTTTTTATTTTATATAATTGTTTTTTTATTTTTATTGTAATTAATAAAAGGGTTACAGGATATTTGCCAGATAGAAGGTACATTAATTCACATACATTGATACCCTTTTACATGTCTTGGTACCCATTACCCTCCCTCCCACTCCCCATCTTGTTTTCCCACCTTCCCTATTCAATTTCAAATAACCAAATACAAATATATCTGATATATCAGATAACAAAGTGAGATACTGTAACAATATGAGATAACCAGCAAAAGAGAGGAGAGATAACATAGTACCTTAAGAACAACAATCATTCATTATATGGCTTTTGTTTCTATATCCTAGAGGTCCTTTCAATTAGCATCATACTATATGGCCTTATGTATCAAGGTTTTGCTCTATTGCGAATCTCTGCTAGTAGAGCCCTAGGTTTCTACTGATTATGACAAATGAGGGAAATCATTGAGCCTAAGTTCCTTTGAGTCTGGCTTACTTCACTTAATATGATCTTTTCTAATTCTTTCCATTTCCTAACAAATGGGGCAATGTCATTCTTTCTGACAGCAGCATAGAATTCCATTGTGTACAAATACCACATCTTGTTGATCCATTCATCAACAGAGGGACATCTAGGTTGGTTCCATATCTTTGCTATGGTAAATAGTGCTGCAATGAACATTGTTGTGCTAGTGGATTTAGTATGTCCTTGTTGCTGGGTGATTGGGTAAATGCCAAGTAGTGGAATTGCTGGGTCAGAGGGGAGCTCTATGTTTAGCCTTTTGAGGCACTGCCATACTGTTTTCCATAGTGGTTGAACGAGTTTGCACCCCTCCTAACAGTGTAATAGTGATCCCTCCTGGCCACTTAACTACTTATTTGGGTCTTCATTTCTTTAAGGGTTCCTGTGTTATGTGAAATTCATTCATTTTTTACATGTTTCCCTCCTGCTAATCTATCCCATTTCAATTTAATTCGCAGCTGCACATCGGATGCTAAGAGGAGAGGAGAGTTTTGAGTTCCTACATTTTTATACATACCCTGTTTATTTTTACTATTGTCAGGAATTGCCTTGGTAAAGAATGTTTCTCCAGATATTATGCCTTCCTCCTACTGTTTTTATCTTTTCAACAAGTTATTTAGGAATATTAGTACAGAACTAGTTGGTGGTGTTGGTCATCCTTGGTCAGGAGTGCCAGTCTCAGAAGCCCAGGGCTACATACAGCATCTAAGATCTTAACGCCTTTATAAAACATTGTGGCTGGGCATGGTGGCTCACGCCTGTACTCTTAGCTATTCAGGAGGCTGCGATCTGAGGATCAAGGTTCAAAGCCAGCCCTGGCACTAATAAGTCCATGAGACTCTGATCTCCAATTATAACCAGGTCAGAGATGAAGTCCCATGACCCATAAAAGAAAAATTTTAAAGAAATTAAAACATTGTGCATTACCATTGAAATTTATGCTTCTTGCTGGGTAACAGTGACTTAAGCCTATAATCCCCGCTATTCAGGAGGTTGAAATCTGAGGACGCTGGTTCAAAGCAGCCTGAACAGGAAAGTCTATGAGACTGTGATCTCCAACCAATCACCAAAAAGCCAGAAGTGAAGCTGTGGCTCAAGTGGAAGAGCACTAAAAGCTCAATTACAGCACTCCAGCCCTGAGTTCAAGCCCTAACTGGCACACATACTCAACATGCACAGATACACACACACACACACACACACACACACACACACACACACACTCGCAGTTACTTTTTTCTCAGTCCTCATAGCAGGGACATTTACAGCACACTGGTTCTGGTTCTTATTTTCAAGGAGCTAAGCCAATTTTTTTTTTTGGTCAGTCATGGGGCTTGGAATCTGGCCTCCATGCTGCCCCTGAGCTCTTCTGCTCATGGCTACTGCCCTACCTTTGAGCCACAGTGCCAATTCTGGTTTTGTACCCAGGCTTGCTTTGAACCGAGATCCTCAGATCTCACCCTCCTGACTAGCTAGGATTACAGGTGTGAGCCATCAGCGCCCGGCTTCTACATTTCTTTTAATTTCAAAAAGTATGATTTATTGTTCTTTCATGTATTGTGTTTTGTTGGTAAGTCTAAGAACCTGTTGCCCAGCTCTACATCACAAAGATATTTTAATTTTCTTTTCTGTATGTATTAATGGTTCTAGCCTTCCTATTTATTACTGTTTGAGTTTATGTTTAGATGAAATATAAATTAGGTCAAGATTGATTTTCCAGTTTTTGATAAATCCCTGAGTTATAATGGTTGGGCTTATAACATGTCATATTTTGAATTTTCATCTTTTTCATAGGATGGACATGTTGGGTATTTCCTGCCCACTACAGGGTCATATAGTCAGCACTGGCATTCTATCTAATAAACTGTGCTGCAATGTTATTATGTTTGTCAAGTTAGGAATACATGATGCAGTTTTGACAAAAAATGTCTTCTACTTAGAATAAGCCTACAGGGACATTACTCTACACTAAATTGAGGGTATCTGAACAAATGCTATTGGTTTTATGTATTATATTTTAGTTTTTCCTTAGAATTATGAGTTTGTCTCTACAAATCATTTGGATTCTCAATATAAGCAACAAATGTTTTAGAAAAAATAGGGAATAGTGCTAACTTGACTTTATTCATTTTACTTAGGGTGAGTATCTCTAGCCTGAAAGTCTTGACATTATAAATAATTCAGATTACAAACATTATTTTTGATTTTTGAAATATGTGCAGATACATGATAACATCTTGTAGACAGAACCCCCAGAATGCAAATTACTTATGTTATATATATACGTATATATACTTACATTTCATATATATTTAAGCATATACGGAATACAGAAATTGACACATGAATATAAAAGAAGGTTTTTTTGTTATCTTCTTAATTTTGTGCATGAAAATTTGTCACAGTGTACACAGTTTCCACTTGTGGTATCATGCTGACAGTCAAAATGCTCCAGATTTGTAGTATTTAGAATTTCAAATTGTCAGTTTAGTGATCTTTAACCTGTACTGTTATCATTTTGATCCTACTCCAAAGTAATGTCATTTCTTTCAAGTTGTGATTAAGATTTTAATTTTTAAATTTCTTACTTATCTTTAAATGTGTTTGTATTGTATTGTTTGCTCAATATTTTCATACTCCTGTTTTAAATTAAAAGAATACATTTTAAAGCAAGAAACACTTACTTTGAAGTCTGATTGTTCTATATTGTTTAGTACATTTTAAATAAATTTATGTTCTAAATATAGTTGATTGTTAATAGAGATATGATTCATGTCTTCCAAACTTTTTGTTGTTGGTTAATTTTTAGGAATATATGTATATATTATTTTTTCTTCTCCATACTTTTTCCCCACATATTTATTTTTTGTTTTCCCCACATATTTATCACTGCCATCATTCAGCTCCCTTGCACCCAACTCAAAATCAATTAGCTGACCAAGCTAAATGGGAACAAACCTTCTATGGGGGCATAAATGTATTTTTAACTTGTTTTTTACATTTCATAATGGCCACAATGGTTTGTATTCCACGTAACAGTATAAAAGAAATTCTTTTTGCTGCACATTCTCACTAATATGCATTTGTCCTAATCACTACCAAAAAGCATATGATTCTGTCTCATGACTTTAATTTGCACTTCCATAATGATTACAAGTATTAGTATCTTCAGGGACAGCAAATGTGTGTGTACATTTGTATTTGAAAGCTGTCTATTCAGGTTTCTTTTGTATTTTGAAATTAGAATATTGGTTTTCTTCCACATATGAACCCAGGTTCCCGATCTCCCTCTACTTGCTTACTTTTTTGGCACTCTGCCACTTAAGCCACCCTTCCAGCATAGACTTTTACTGGTTGTTTTAGAGTTGGAATTTCTCATTTTTTTGCCCAGACTACCTCAAAAGTTAATTATCTTTATTTAAATTAACATATCTGAGCATCCTGAGTAGTTATGATTGGAGGTGTGAGCCAGAGATTTTTGAGTCCTTTATACATGTCGGATATGAACCCTTTATCAGATGTAACCCCACTCACAGGTGGTTTCCTCACTTTGGTTTTATGCACAATCTCCTCCCCTCCTCTGGTTGACCCTCTCCTTCCTTCCCATCATGACTGTATTTTTTAAATTTGCATTTTGGTAAGAGTTACAGTGATCTCAAAATACTGTTATCAGAAACCAGAGAGCATACCATAAGACCAGAGAGCATACTTATAAGACTATTACAATTTAGTGATTAAAAGAAGGCTTTGGCACCTAGCCAGAAGAATTAATAACTCATAAAAAGTTACAGATTAGGCAGCCAAACGGTAACATAATAGTATCTTATGTCTTACTGGTCTCTAGCACCTTAACAGAGCAGAGCCAAGACTACAAGGTACTCAGACAAGAACAGATTTGTGTCTTGAGTGCTGAAGTTTAGGGAATTTTTAGACTTCTACATCTGCTTTTATCAAATTTGGTAATCTGAGTAAACTTCCATGAACGCACCAGCTTTCTTGGATTATATTAAAGCAAAATAGCCAAAATATATTCATGTTTCCTAGAGCAAAGCCTTTGACCAAATAGTACCACTCTCACTGATTTTAGACATTTCCCAAACCTTGGCAGTTTTACTTGCTGAAGGGCATGTAAGACTGGACCTGTGTGACTTGGATAACCACATCAATTTAAAATTTTTGTTGGTTTGTTTTTAATATTTTACAATGTAATGATTTATTATTCATGTAATTCAATTTTATAAATAGACAATGTATTACTCTAAAAGATTATAGTGCTTTTCCTAGAAAGTTAAAGTAAATGTTTGCCTCTGAAGAACAAATAGAATAGTTACCCTCTACAGAGTATTTAGCAGAGCAAAAGAAAAAATCAATCTGCGAATCACAGAAAAATAATTTTCTAGGAGTGTTAAAGCCCTTTTTTGACAAAGAAGTGGATGATTTTATGCCTTACGAAGAAAAAATCTTAGAGATTATACCCTAATTCTCTCATTGTACAAGAAAGCAACCATAGCTCTCTGAAAACCCAACAATCAAATAATTGCTAGAGCGGAGGCTAGATTCTAAGTCTTTGATTGCTTGTCTAATACTTCTTCACCTGACTCATAACCTCTTGTCTTCTTCCGTTTGCATCTGGCCTTGTAAGTATGCCATCATTTAATTCATTCCATAAATATTTATTCCTTGTCTGTGATCTACTAGCTATTTGCTTGAGGTGCAGAAAAAGAAGACAAAGTCCAAATCCTCAGGGAGGCACTACTCTGATCATCCATGACTTTTGCCAAGTTTCAGTGAAACGGTCTCCTATTTACCTCGGCTTTTTGACCATTCTCCTCACAAGCTGAAAGTTATTCAGGTGACTAAGCTAAATGCAATCAAACTTTATAAATGGGATAATTTGTTTTCTCTTTCTAAATGTGTCACTGGCTATAAACCTGACCCAAATCTTGCTTAAAACTTCCTGTTGCCAGGCTCACACCTGTACTCCTAGCTACTCATGAGGCTGAGATCTGAGGATTGTGGTTCAAAGCACTGAATTTTGTGAGACTATTATTTCCAATTAATCACCAGAAAACTGGAGGTGGTGCTGTGGCTCAAGGGGTTGGGCGGTAGCCTTGAGCTGAAGAGCTAAGGGACAGCAGAGTTCCTCTCATGACCACACACACCACACACACACACACACACACACACACACACACACACACACACACACACACATACACACACACACACACACACACACACACACACACACACACACACACACACACACACACAAACCTTCCCTTACCCTTTCTCCAATTAGGGTCCGTGATCCTGCTCCAAACCCCTTTAACACATAGTACTTGCTTCCTTTTCAACTCTGACCTCCATGAGATCAGGGGGTTAGTATATGCATAGAACACTGAACAGAATGAGTACTGGACATGTCTTCAATAGTAAGATTTCCTGTGAATAATTGTATGTATCCCTCCAGTATTTGCCTTTTGCTCATGCCTATAATTCTAGCTACTTAGGAGACTGAGACCTGCAGATAGCAATTCAAAGCCAGCTCTGGCAGGAAAGTCCATAAGATGTATCCACAACTAACCACCAAAGTGCCAGAAGTTGAGTTGTGATTCTAATAGTAGGGTGCTAGACCTGAGCACAAACTCTCAGGGACAGTGCCCAGGCCCAGAGTCCTAGCCCCCAAACTGGGATAAGTTGCTTTTTTCCCCCTCTCCAGGTTATTTCGAATTTTTTAGCTCCTCCTAATTACTAGTAGTTAATGAAAAATATATAATTTAATTTTAGAACTCTTGTTATCCACACAGATGCCATGGGTTCTTCATGAGCACCCCACATTGGTAGGGAAACAGAGAGCCTTAGCCCTACTTAGCCCAGAGTAAGATACTGAAGGTTGAAATTTAACATAACAGAGACTGGTTCCATTGGATTTAAGGAGATCATGTCAACTAAAGGTCCAATTAATTTTAAAATGTCCAAATTATGACTTTCAGGGTAAAGGAATATACAAGTGGGTACTTATGTATTCAAAGATATCTTTTTTTTTTTGCCAGTCCTGGGCTTGAGCTCAGGGCCTGAGCACTGTCCTTAGACTTTCTCAAGGCTAGAGCTCTACCACTTGAGCCTCAGCACCACTTCCGGCTTTTTTTCTATGTATGTGGTACCGAGGAATCGAACCCGGGTCTTCATGCATGCTAGGCAAGCACTTTAACCACTAGGCCAAACTCCTGGCCCTTCAAAGATATCTTTCTGAGTTACATTGTGGCCATTGTGCTAGACAGAGGGAGGTGTATCACCTAGTTCCCCAATCAGAAACTAATAACAGCAAAACTCTCTATACTATTGCAAAAATCTTTCCATTCCAGTCTAATAATTACATGAGTCAATTTATATTCCTTTCTCAGTTAGACTCTGAAAGGGCAGAGTAAATAGACTCATGCAATGTTCAAGAAGTAAGGTACCCATTACCTGATGAATGTAACTGTAAACCCTCTGTACATCACCCCCAAAATAAAATAAAATAAAATAAAATAAAATAAAATAAAATAAAATAAAATAAAAGAGATACATTCAAGATCTTTTATCCTGCGCTAGGTCAGGCTCTGAAAATAAGCACTGCTTATTCTCTTTATTAGGAATGAGAAGACGCTGCAGGTTATCTTTGCATTAAAGGAAGCCACAAGGGTTGGACTATCTAATTGTCTTTGAACTGTATCACAAAAACACCACAGGAGATAATAAAATTTGACCTGACTTTCTACTAAATACTAAGAAAAATAATGTCAACCCTCCATCCATTAGCATTTGAAGCAAAGGTAAATGGTTTATACTGTTTATACACCGTTGCTTGGTTTTGTCATGAAAAAGCTATTTTCTCAAACAAATCAGTAGCAGCTTTACATTATAGCCTGTCTTTTTTTACCTCAATGACTGATGAATAGGTATACAAATCACTTACAGGAACCATCACCTGATCTTTACTTTGGACTTAAAGTTAGTATCTTTTAGAGCAGATCAAAGATAGAGAAGTAATTTTCGAATTTCCTCTATAGTTCCTCTTTCCTTTGCAAACTTCAGCTTCAGTCCATTGGACACCAATTTGGAAATTATGAAAGTCATAAATGTTATAAAGATCTTCCTACCACATAAGTGGATTTACTGGAAAGAGGTATATGTATAAAAATAATTAACTCATGCCATTCTTTTGTGGTGCCAGCTTTTGTGCTCAAAGCCAGCACCCTACTGTTTGGACCACAGTTCTATTTCCAACATGTTTGGTAGCTAATTGGAGATAGGAGTCTTCCAGGCTTTCCTGACTCGGTGTCTTTGCACCATGATTCTCCTGAGTTAAGATTACAGGTGTGAGCCACAGGTGCCTGCCTCAAGCACATTTTAAAAAATCTAAATAGAATGCAACATAAGAGAGAATAGGATCAATTCCATGGTTTCTATATATTAGTTGTATTATTAAACTTCTTTATCACTTGGTTTGCAAATAAAAAAGCTTTATATTTCATTTTGCATTGATTTTTTTCGAAAAAATTTTATTGTTATTGTAAAGGTGATGCACAGAAGAGTCAGGTAATCAATATATTTCATTTTGAACAATGTCACTCCTCTCCTCTTTCTCCCAGATTTTCCTTCCTGACTCCCTCATGATGGGATTATATGTCAGAACTGTAAAATAGAATTTTTTACATATTAATGACCTAATGGATTTATGTCCCGTAATTTACTCTTATTTGACTAAAATGCACAGTGACATATTATAATGATAAACTGTACATATCTGATTGAAAATAGCAGTGCTTCCGGAGGCTTTAAATTCTACCTAAGCTCCCTGTTAACAGTTTTAATGAATTTATTTGTCATCCCTCTACTTAGACTGTTTATTGTTCTGGGAGATAGCATGTCTATTGTATAAAAGTTGAATCTGATTGATAAAGAAGTAACATAAACATACAACATAATAGTGTAAGGCTAGAAAAACATCTTTTTTGCCAGGTATAGTGTCTTATACCTGTAATCCTATTTAGTTGGGAGGCTGAGGTCTACGATAAGGGAGAAATGTGGTTCAAGGTCAGCCTTAGCAAAATATCTGTGAGAACTCATCTCTGTCAAAAGTTGGATGCAGTGATATTAACTTGTCATCACAAACTATGTGAGAAGTGTAAATAGGGCAATAGCAGAAAAAATTTAAAACGCATCAAAAGCAAAAGGGCTTGGGGTTGGCTTACATGATAGACTACTATTGCATAGTAGTGATTTTGAAGCTCGAAGCCATTACTGGAAACAAACAAAAGAAAAAAATTATTCAAGGTAATAAGCCCACAATTACATATCCAAATACACAGATTCAAATTAAATGGAATACTATTCAAGAATGGGAAAGGACCTAAAGTATAAGAGGAAATGAAGTTTATAAACCTGATCTTCTAACTGACTCCATTCACAAACACCTGTCAGCATCTTTTTGTTCTGTTTTAAATAATATCAAGCTTGTCAGTCATTTTTTTTTCAGCTTTAATTTATTATGCTTGTTCTTAGAGGAGTTAGTAAAAAGTGGTCTTTGCTCTCTGAGAGAAAGGGAGAAAAGGTTGAATGGTTGAATGGTGGAGTCCGGGCACTTGAATAATTTTGATAGAGGAACTGAATCCAGACCCACAGAGGCAAGCAAAGATGGCAACCTGGATGAGAAATCAAGCTGACCAACAGGTCTTGTTCACATCATTCCAGACAAATCCAACAGCACAGTGATGGTGATGAGAATGATAGTGTTGATAATGTAAAATATTTCATTATAATAATGCATCACGATGTACCATCTGCCATTCCATTTTGAGCAAATCATCCCTCCGGCAATAAATGCACTTGCCAGGATTTTGCACAATGTACAATACAGTTTTGTTCAAATAAAAACCATCTAAAATTGGATCGCTTTTGTTCCAACAACAACAACAAAAAGAGTGTGATGTCTACATTAATATGCTAATTTTCTGAACATTTCTGAACAGAGAAAACATAAATGCCCCATGTATAGGTTGACCCAATTAACAACATACAGTTGTTTTCTCTCAAACTAAAAGGATACTTTCTCCAAAAATACTGGTTGAACAGACTCAAACCTGTAAAAAAAAAAAAACCTCAGATTTCCAGGAGAAAATAGATGAAAGGAAGAAAACTATGAAAGGACTTAATATCATTTTCAATCTCCAGAAGAAAAATCAATAACACGCTATAAAAAGACAACATCGATTATATGTTATACAATTTAAACGAGTAATACAGACTCTTTCACTATCAATTTTCCTCTCCTGTCTTTTGATAGTGATAAATTCTTCTCAGAATTTCCCTTCTCTAAAATTTAATTGCTCATTTATATATACTTGATTATATATTGAGTGCAGAGTGAAAAATATATTTTTCTGTATTTGTTTCTAATTCTATTATCTCCTACCAGTTTTCATAATTTTCATGTGAGAAGTCCTTCCATTTGCTCAATCACCAGAGCTGAGCGACTGAGCAAATTAAAATAGAGTCAAATTGAATTTATATTTCATGTAAGTCACAAAATAATTTAACCATGTTGTTGGCATATTTAAGATACATTTATGTTTACAGATATGCTTCTAACTGATGTTACTGGTATCTTGCATTTTATCTAGCAATCCTAATGCTTGAAGAAGGATGATTTCTGAGCAAGCACTTCTTGTCTTCTTCAGTTCTTTCCCTCTCTTTCCCCATTCCTCTCTTCCTCTTTCTCTCCCTTTCTCTCTCTTTTCCCTCCTTCCCTCCTTCCTTTTCTTTGTGCCAGTACTGGAGCTTGAATTTAGGGAACTGGGACTTGAATCTAGGGCCTAGGGCCTCAGTTCTGTCTCAGCTTTGTTGCCCAAGGCTGGCACTCTACCACTTGACCACAGCTACACTTCTGGCTTTTTGTGTGTGTGTGGTTAATTGGAGATAAATCTCACAGTCTAGTCTGCCTTTAAATTTCAATCTTCAGATGTCTGTCTTCTAAGCAGCTATAGGCTTGAGCTATAATTCTTGTTGACACATGGACACCGCCTGATTACTAGTAACACAGTGTTAAGGCAACCTTTATCTCCCTCAAGCCAAGCAATCCTTGAGTCTTCAAGGAATCGATATTTTTTCCTACATTGTTCCTCCCTAAATTTCAAGGCTAATACTCTATTATACATTGTCTAATTGTTTCCTTTTCCAATGTCATATTCTAATTATGTCTAACAATATCATTTTACTTATCTGTTTTAAAATACAGATAGTAGATAGTAGAAGTGACAGAGGTAAAGTTTCTTAGAATATTATATAAAGCGGTAATTGTCTTATTTAGATATCTAAACTTTGCTTTGACTCAGTCAATCCAAAAAGTTAAAAATATTATCAGAAATAATGGTGTAAATTATCAGAAATTCATCAGTAAAACATATGTTTAATTTACTGTATTTTATATTAAAGTCATAAAAATACCTATGATATTATAATATAAAAACTTGCTCTTGATATTTGCAGGGTGAGTATAAATGAAATTTGTTGAAAGTCCTGAAGAGTATAAAATACATAATAAATACATACATACATACATGCATGCATACATACACGCAAATAAATAATAGCATTTTATATGAAAATCCTGGACTATTTGCAACACAAAATTTCAGACACACTGAATTATTCATTTTTATTTGAAAAATATGATGAGCTAGCAGCTGAGCAAATAAAAAAGCATGTTAAAATTGTAGTTATTGTTGTCTGAAAGCATAAACATGGTCTTTAAATTGTTATGAGAACATTTTGCCTTATTTTCAAACTGCTAATGCTCCAATAAGAGTCATTCAGATTTACGAAAATGAGGTGCAAGCACACATAAGTGGCAAAGACGCTAAAGGAACCGCAATAACTGTGATACAAGGGCTTGAACTCAAGACTTATGCTCCCTCTCAGCTTTCTTACTCATATACCTTCAGATTACAAACAATTTCGAACTCTAATTTTTCCCAAAATACTGTCTTACAGGGATAAATACCAGCAGCAAGCAGAGAAAAGGAGGAATGATGAGAGAGAAGAAGCAACAAGTTTTGAAGATGGTATACCAGAATGAGGAGCTGGTTCAGATTTCTTCACAATCTGATGGAAAGAAGATCAAGAAAAGCAAGTCTCAAAAGCTTTATTGTTGTCAGAGATGCTTTACTATGTCATGAATTTTGTCCTCAATTTTTCTTCCCAACCCTCCCTTTCTCCTTCCCCCACCACCTCTGGAATTAAAGAAACCCTTACCAGTTTTATCTGTTACACTGCAAAACAGAACAAAGTACATATTGAATCTGTCCTGAGATGGAAGGATTTTCTTCAGGTTCACATTTCTTAAATATTGATTCAGGATTGGTGGAGAACTTACACTCTCCAAGAGTAAGTAATAGCAGAAGAACCTCAAGTGACATTATGACTACTTTCTCTTGACCTTCAAACAGTTTAGCTCTAAATTCAGCTAGAGAACAGTAAGTGGACAAGAACAGGTGGACTCAAAAGGCTCACTGATATTCTTCTGGCTGTGGATGCTTAATCAGGCCTCCCAGAATTCATTCCATCCACACATAGCTTCTTTCCTGAAAACAGCAAACAGATTTCTCCTCCTCATTGCATATTGCTATGGAGTCTGACTTCCTCTTACATACTAGTGTACAGTTTCCCCTCTGTCAGTTCTGGCAAAGTAAACCTTGGACCTTGTCATGGCGATGCTTGACTAGTTGGTCCTCTTAACTGGGTCTTACATTGGGAGAATCTGGACAAAAGTGGAGCACACAAATCTCAGTGGAGTCAATGTTCTCACACGGGTCCAATTATTAATAATGCTACTTACATGGCAGTATTAAAGTATGAAGCTAATGGAAGATAACTCTTATTTTCTTACGTCTAGATTATGCCTCCCAGGAAGCTGTATAAAGAATAAAAGGAATGTTTTAAGAACATAGAAATACAATAGAATTTAGTAATGGCACCTAAATTTCAAGTACAATTAAGAAACAATGATTATATTAGAAATGATAATAATAAATAATAATTATTATTATTATTTGCCAGACCTGGGGCTTGAACTCTGGGCTTTGGCATTGTCCTTGGATTTTTCTCAAAGTTAGTGCTCTATCACTTGTGTCACAGCCACATTTCATGCTTTTTTCTGTGTATGTAGTACTAAGGAATCAACCCAGGCTTTTGTGCATGCTAGGCAAGCAGTCTACCGCTTGGCCATGTTTCTAGCCCAGAAAATATTTTTTAATTTGATTAAAGATTTGAAAATATTACCTCAAATATACTGATGACTGTTCTGTGCAGAAATTATTTTATTCAAATTTAAATATCTATTTTGTAATGCCATGCTAAAGGTATGCTGATATAATACACAGAAAAATCCTCTGTGACCTGTAATCTAGTAAATAACTCTAGTAATTATAACCACTCTTCCAACTTAGTGGAGAGGTCTGAATCAATCAACTGAATCAATCAAATACCAGGGACAATTTATTTCCTTTTATTTTTTGACTGGTTACAAAGACCTGTGAAATAAACACACAATTAAATCTAACCTTGTTTCCATGAAATTTCATTTTGCTTTTACTTTCTTTGATCTTTAAATGGATGACTTCCTAAATATAATTCAGAGACTCGGGAAAGGATAAAAGAATTTACTTGATTGCTTGAAACTCTAGGTCACAAGAAATATATGTATATAGCCACTATTAAGAGTCTTAGGATTTATTGAATGCTTGTATGTGAAAGGTGCTATTGATGAAAACCTATTTAACTACTAGTATATTCACTGTGATTTGGTTGTTGTGATAGTGAGAACCTACTTACTTCCTGGTGTTTTATTTCTATTCTGAGAAAATTAAAATAAGTAAAATATTCAATTATCTAAAAAGAATGCCTTTTAAGATAAGCAAATATTTTGTATAGTTTTGTGTGAGTTTTTCTTTTGTAGAGTGTATCCTTCTTGTGATAGATAATCTTACTTCAAATTGAAGATTGTTTATGAAATGATTTCTCTGCAAGGTAGAAAATTCAAATCCTTATAATATCCACAAGTGCTAGACAGGGAACATGAATGAGTTTGGTGTAAGAAGTGAATATTGTGTTTACCCTGCATTGGGAAGTAGCTTCTGCTTAACACCCACTAAATATTGCATTCAGAAATAGTTGTGATTTTTTTTCTTTATTTTGAACTTTCAAAGGAATTCGGGGCTGGGAATGTGGCTTAGTGCTAGAGTGGTTGCCTAGCATGCATGAAGCCCTGGGTTCCATTCGTCAGTATCACATACAATGAGAAAACTGGAAGTCTTGCTGTGACTCAAGTGGCAGAGTGCTAGCCTTAAGCAAAAGAAGCTCAGGAACAGTGCCAAGGCCCTGAGTTCAAGCACCCCAGCACCAGGACTGGTAAAAAAAAATTGTTTTCCTTTAGCAAATAATTCTGTGGAACAACAACCTTAAAAAAATTAGGAACAAATTAAAGAAATTTTGGACAAATGGGACTGCATTAAACTGTAGAGCTTCTGTGCGGCAAAGGGTATAGCTAGGACGTTAAATAGAAAATCCACAGAGTAGAAGTAGATTTTTACTAACCATACAACAGACAAAGGCCTCATATTTAAAATGTACCTATAGCTCAAAAAATTGAATCTCTCCAAAACAAATCTTCAAAGAAACAACAATCCTTGGAGAAGAAATAAGAATGGCCTATAGACACATGAAGAAATGCTCCACATCTCTGGCCATAAAATAAATGCAAATCAAAATAACTTTGAGATTCCACCCTACTCCAGTTAGAATAGCCAGGATCAAGAAATCTAATAACAGGGCCGGGAGTTTGGCCTAGTGGTTAAAGTGCTTGCCTAGCATGCATGAAGACCCGGGTTCGATTCCTCGGTACCACATACATAGAAAAAAGCCGGAAGTGATGCTGAGGCTCAAGTGGTAGAGCTCTAGCCTTGAGAAAGTCTAAGGACAGTGCTCAGGCCCTGAGCTCAAGCCCAGGACTGGAAAAAAAAAAAAGAAATCTAATAACAATAGATGCTGGCAGGGATGTGGCCAGGAGAGATCACTACTACACTGTTGATGAGAGTGTAAACTCATTCAGTTGCTATGGAAAGCAGTATGTTGGTTCCTCAAAAGACTAAACATAGAATTCCCCTATGACCCAACAATTCCATTCATTGGCATTTACCCAAATGTCCAGATACAAGGACATACTAAAGCTAGCACAATGATTTTCATTGCAGCACTATTTACCATAGCAAAGATAAGGAACCAACCCAGATGCATCTCAGTAGATGATTGGATGAACAAGATGTGTTATTTGTACACAATGGAATTCTATGCTGCCATCAAAAAGCATGACATTGCCCCATTTGTAAGGAAATGGAAAAACTTGGAAAAAATCGCATTAAGTGAAGTAAGCCTGACTCAAAGGAACATAGGCGCAATGGTTTGCCTTATTTGTAATAATTAGTGCACATGTAGGACTCTCCTTGCAGAGGTTTACAGTAGGGCAAAACCTAGCTACATAAGGCCATATAGGATGAGACTAAAAGAAAGCATTTGTAGGATATGGAAACAAGAGCATTATCTTGTGTGATAGTTGTTCTTAATGTATTATGTTATTTCTCTTCTCTTTTGTTGCCCTTTGGTTAATCTCATATTTTTACAGTATCTGACTTTGTTACTTGGTATATTGTGTATATGTTTCTTTGTTTATTTCAAATAGAAAGGGAAGAGGGGTAAACAAGATGATTGGGAGGTGGTGGGGGGAGGGAATTGGGGACAAAATCATGAGAAGGGCTATCAATATGTGAAAAGTAATGCACTTCCTATCTGGCAAATGTAACTGAAACCCCTATATACGTTAACGTGACAATAAAATATAAAATAAAACATTAAAATAAAAATAATTAGGAATAATACTAAATAGTTCAAACCAGTCAGACTTCTAAGTTATTCACAGCATTCTAGTTTGTGACTTCTACACTATAGTCTTGTGCATTCTCTAACACTGGGCAGAACAGAATGCTAAGTCAGAATAACAGCTCCATAAGGAAAATCTATCTGCATCAATGAGATACAGCTTAGATGCTATATAGCAGCCACAAAATGTCAGTTTGATCCAATAAGCAAATATTTCTTGTTGGTGAGTTTGGGTGTCAACTGGGATACTTGCACTTCAGGGTGAAATGTTCAATGCTTCCTGCTTTCAGTTGGATGAATTGTCTTTCCTTCACGTGTCTATCAAAACTCACCAGGAACCCAGGGTCAGTTGGTTAGTTCAGCACCTTCACTGCCATGATGTGTGTAAGGTTTCCTAAAGGCCACACTGGGACTGGCAAACTGCAACTTCTTTCTAGGCGCTACTGTTCAAACAAGGCACATGGATGAATGTAAAATGTCTTCTCCAGCCATCGTTCCTTCCACAATAGCAACCCTTTCCACCTTTTTTTCCCATTTAAAAGCCTCAAATAATGCCTTTCTTCCTTCTTTTTAAGAAAACAGTTTATTTCTTTCTTGTTTTTATGCAGCATTACTTAAATCCTCTAAAATCTAAAATAATGAATAATTAGACAACTTTAAGTCAGTCTTTACTACTGAAAGCCATTTATTCTACTGAATTAAATATACATACAACAAAGGAAAAGAAAGAGCACTGTGCCATCATCCAAAAGTGTCTATTTATACTTTAATCTCAGCTGCACAGCAGCCACATCACAGCTGGATTTAAAGCTCTGTTTACTATTCACGGCACATTATCTTGGAATTGTGTCAAAAACCAAAACAAAGCTGTTCTATTATATGTATAAGGAAAGTTCAAAACATGGTACACATTTAAAACATAAGTATAGCTTCCAATGGCCTTATATATTCAAAATTGAAAGCAATAACCACTATTTCCCCCCAAATTCCCACTCTGAAAAATTATATAAGGAAATTATTACAAAATACTCTGCTAGTTACATTAAGAATATATATTACAAACTACGAGCTGATGACTGTAGTTCTAGCTACTCAGGAGGGTAAGATTTGAAGGTTGTGGTTTAAAGACAGATGGGGCAGGAAAGCTCTTGAGATTCTTATCTCCAACTAAGCACCCCCCCAAAAAAACAAAACAAAACAAAACAAAACAAAATTGGAGCTGTGGCTCAATTGTAGAGCACTAGACTTGGGCCAAAATAGTCAAGGACAGTGTCTGGGCCTTTAGTTCAGGCACCAGTACCAAATAATTTTAAATATTGATGCTTATTTTAGTAAATATAGGAAAAATGAAAAATAAATCCCATAGCACAGGAATTTCAATGTAAGTATCGTCATTGATAATGACATTGAAAAGCATGCTTTAGGCATGCTTTTCCAGTTAAACAAGAAATGGGTATAATCTATTTCAAAAGGAAAAATCTTTTCAAAATTATATTCAGTATATCATAAACTTACACAGTGATCATAGATTTTACTAGTATTATGATAAAGGCCATAAACCTGTACATAAAGAAGTACATTCACACAGACAAAAGACAAAACACTGTAAGTAGGATTCAGTTTGGAGAACAGTATACAGAATCCTTTTAGTTACTTTGTGAATACAATACAAAGGAAGTTAGATATATACTATCATGATTATCTTAAAAATAATTGAAAAATAGGTGAAAATATTTGTTCATGGTTAATTAAGTGTCTGATGTATGTAATGGCTATTTTTTCATCCTCAGCCAAGAATTTGGGGTGGTATTTAACATGACAATATTAAGTTCTTAATCAATCTGCAAGACAGCATGGAACATAAAATGTATGTAGAATTTTCTTCATTCAGTGATGTAGTTAGGATGACTTTGGTGTTAGGGCGTCAAAAGCCAAGCACACTATGGAGTTACACAGAATCCAGTGCAACTGCTGGTGTCACTCTGATCTCTCCGAGAAGTTTGATTTGTCACATAGTGAAACTGTACTGGGAACAAACAGTTCTCTAAAGTCAAGCCAGGTGATAAAGCTTAAAATAGGTTTAGAAAGAATGTCTGGAGGATTTGAAGAATCAGCTCTAAGACAGTACAAATTGAATAGAGCCCAGGACATTCCTGCTTCCACTAGGCTCTGAAGGAAGTGAGTCACATCCAGGTATGCATTATGAGTGATTTCCAGTAAATTAGGACCAAATAATTCGATAATGAAATATCTTCAACCTGAGAAAGTTCACCACCATGAAAGGATAGGTACTTGAACTCAGCTCATTTACAAAAGGCAAAATAATCGCCCCATAAGACCTCATGGCATGGTCATCAAGCTGACTCATGAAAGCCCAAATTAGTCAGTTTCAAGTGATCCCATTGGAAGACACAAACATTAAAAATTAAACTTGCAAGAAAAATTATGAAGAAAAACTAACAAACACTTAAATGCATTAATAAACATTCAAAACTTGAAAGGAAAATAATTACTGTTTTACAGTTTATAATTATTTCTTTATTGAAAGAAAACATTCCTGGAATTGAATAGCAAGGTGAACCATTGCTATGATACATGAGAACAATCACACACACACACACACACACACACACACACACACACACACACACTGATACAGTTACACTATTGGAACAGAAAAAGAACATATCAGAATCACAGAAACACAGATGAAGAAAAAAAGAAGTTTGTTGATTTCCTTTGTCTTAAAGTTCCTGAGAAGGATCTAAATGCTAGTCCTGGACTTTTCTTGTTCTTAGGAATAGCCAATGTGACCCCTAGCTTATATTAGGCCAAAAAACTGGACCCAAGCCGGGTGCTGTGGCTCACGCCTATAATCCTAGCTACTCAGGAGGCTGAGATCTGAGGATCAAGGTTCAAAGCCACCCCAGGTACAAAAGGACCTGAGACTCTTATCTCCAGATAAACTCTACAAAATGGGAAGTGGGGTTTGGCTCAAGGGTAGGGCAGTAGCCTTGAGCTGAAGAGCTCAGGGATAGAGCCCAGGCCTAGCTCAAGCCTCATAACCGATTAAAAAAAAACAAAAGAAACAAAACTGGATCCAAATATAATGTAGTCTTCCTTGGCCAAAAAATATGACAAAATTTTATTTCATGAGTTTTGTTTTTAATGATAAGGTGATTTAGGTTTGGATTTTTAAATAGTCATTTGAGATTCAGATTTGGATTCTTATTTTATTTTTGACTAGAGAAAACATGTAGATAGGAGAATGAATTTTACTCTAACACCACAGACTAGAAAGGCTCAGACTGTCATTGAGAGACTTTCCACTCTCAGGGCCTAAGTTTGAAGAGAGGTCATAAAGATCCTTAGAGATAGGATCCTCCTATTTGTGCCTTCCTTAACTGAAATAACTTAAAATTTCCACTGTTTACTTATTACAAATTCTTACCTCTTGTAAAAATAAACAATATACTTCCCTGAAGGAAATATTTTCAATTTTTTATAATTTCATCAAAGCACTTTTTAACAGTTTCTAGTTAGGTCAAAAGTAAAAGTAAGGCTATTACAAAAATTTAGCTGTCATTGTCTGTTGAACAGAGCTGAGCAATAATGCATGAACAAATACCTCCTCTTGCCCAGAGGCAGTTGTTTGAGAGAACCTTGAATAAGCAAATGAAGCACAAGGAACAAAGGAAGACAGAAGGTGATTTCATGGGTCACAGCAAAAGTTCCTTCAGATTCTGTTACTGGGGAATACTTTCCATGTGCTCACATTTAGTGAAAAAAACTGGGATAAATGTAAACTGTGTCACAATTTAGAAGAGATTTTTAATAAGTAATAACCTGCACAGAAATTATACAGAGTATGTACTACAGTAACCAGCTTAAATGACACAATAAGGCACTGTGCAACTTTCAGAGAGCAGTTTTAAATACTTGGAGACAAATACGTTTAGCCTTGTGATTTAGAAATCCCAGGTAACTGTAGAAATGGGAAAAGTAAAAAAAATAATACCTCCAAAGACAGAGGCTGATTTTTTTATTGCCAGACCTAGGGCTTGAACTCAGGGCCTGAGCACTGTCCTTGGGCTTTCTCAAGACTAGAGGTCTACCACTTAAGCACAGCACTACTTCTAGCTTTTTTCTATATATGTGGTACCAAGGAATTGAACATGCTTGCTAGGTAAGCATTTTTACCACTAGGCCAAACTCCTGGCCTGGCTGATTCTTTTATACAGCTTGAAATCAGTCTCCTCAATTGATATCCCTGGCAGCCTCATGCACTCTATAGAGTCACAGAGAGTTAGTATCGATGTAGCTTTGGGCAAATGTGTATCCTATTTGAAATGTAGTTTCATCAGCTGTGGGATGGAAGTGACTATCTTTGAGGCTTGGGAAAGATTTGCTGATTGAAAAAGTTAATATTCATAAAAGACAGTAGAGTGGAAGATTCAGTGCTTATCTATGACTGTGTACACTCTTTTAGCATGTTCTCTGCACAATACAATTCTGTTCCTAATCTGTGAGGAAATTTTTGTTCTATAACCCCACCCAGTCCCAGCAGGTGTGATACAGGTAGGAAAAACTAGAGTAAATACTAGGCTACATATCTCCCAATTTGAAATGAAAACTGTAACTCATTGAGGAAGTAACTCATGGTAGAAAGTATTGTACTTTATATACAATACTAATTCTAACAGTTCTCATAATATAGCCGTATTTCCTCTCTTTTTTGATCTTAGTACTGGGATTTTAATAGAGGGTCTTGCATTCACCAGGTTAACACTCTACCAATTGAACCATGCTCTCCTTCCCCATGAGAGAGGATGTAAAACAAATTTGTGGAAGGTAATAATTGGCACAGTTGAACTTCAAATAGATCCTTCAGACTATAAACTCACAACTTTCTCTTTCAATTACTATCTCTGCTGTGGTTGGAATTTTGAAATTCATATGTTTAATCTCTAACACTATATATGTCGTAATATAGACTTTAATACAGGTAGATGTAAATGAATAAATTGCAGTTCATACTAAATTAGAATTGATCCTGAATACAATATGACTAGTGTTCTCATAAGAAAAGAAATTAGTTTGCATACAAGGACAGTGTTATATTAAATATGATTAATAAATTGAAGCAATAAAGGGAAGTCAAAAAGAGCAAATATTCCTAGCTAAGCATGAGAAAGTCAGAAAAAGGGCATGAAACATTTTTCTCCCTCAGATCCCAAGATGTGACTAATACCAAAATTTTATACTTTTAAGGTTCTAGACCTCTGAGACAGTAAATTCCTACTGTTGAAGCTTGATAATTTCAGTACTTCATTTTCTCAGTGCTAGCAAATCGATAAAACTGCCATATATATCTATATATAGATAGATATATATGTCAATCTCTCATCCATTCTCCTTTCATTAGCATTGTCAACGTATAGATTTTTTTTAACCAGTCCCAGGGTTTGAACTCAGGGCTTGGGTGCTGTCCCTGGGGTACCTTTGTTCAAGGCTAGCATTTTTTCATTTGAACGATAGCATCACTTCTGGCTTTTTCTGTGATTAATTGGAGATAAGTGTCTCATGGACTCACCTGACAGGGCTGGCTTCGAACCATGATTGTCAGATGTCAGCCTTGTGAATAGGTAAGATTAGAAATCTCTGCCACCAGCACCTAGGAGGGCTGAATTTTTATTAATGCTTAGAATGACTAATAATTTTGATTATTTTTGAGGTATTCACAAAACTTATTTAGCTTTTTAAATAAAGTACTCATGAACTTCTTGCTCTAGGGTAGACTAGGGTTGCTTAGAATTATTCAACTAGAAATGCTGAATAAAGTAACAAAAAAACTCAAAGAAGTTAAATTATAAATTGTTGCAGGTAAATTCAATAAACAAAAACTAAGGATATTAGCTAGAATCAGCTCAGAGACAGATGCAAAGCCAACAGTAGGTAATATATCAGAAATATAAGAAGTAATAATATATGAATCCCAGCTGACCTATCAGAGGAGAATGGGTAAGGAAAAAGTATGCAGTGTTCACAGTGGAAGTGTATGAAAGTCATGAAGAAAGAAAAACAGGAGTCCTGAAGTCTGAATGTCAAAAATGATAAATAAAAATGCATATTCACACAATTTAAGAAATTAAACCCAAACCTTCTGCACATAAAAGACAAAAATCTCTAAAAATCCTATAAAAATGATTACTATATTAATTGCACTCTTAGAATCAACTGTCCTGGAGAAAAGAAGGGATTGAGAGAATACAGTCTATGTTAGAAAATACTTGCTAATCTAGGATTATCACACCAGTTGAGGTTTCAATTAGGAGGTAAGTTAAAATTCTCAGTTAAAGGCATTGCCATTCAATGTCACTGGAATATCTCACTGAAAGCATGCTAATAGAAGCACTTGATGAGAGTAAAATTCAATTTGGAAGACATTAATGAAGGATGAAAATTTTTTTAAATGCTACCAAATAAGAGTACAGGTAAAATAGATAAGCGAATAACTAACTATAACAAATACTAATAATAGTAATGGCTTTCTGATAGTTGGGTTTCAAAATATATATGTGGAAAAGGAGAGGGATGATTTGGAGTTTAAAAATTGTAAGGTCTGCTGGGCACCATGGCTCACGCCTGTAATCCTAGCTACTCAGGAGGCTGAGATCTAAGGATCAAGGTTCAAAGCCAGCCCGGGCACAAAAGGACCTGAGACTTTTATCTCCAATTAACCTCTAGAAAATGGGAAATGTGGCTTGGCTCAAAGGGAGAGTGCAAGCCTTGAGCTGAGGACCTCAGGGACAGTGCCCAGGCCAAGTTCAAGCCCCATAATCCACAAAAAAATAAAATAAAATTAAGGTCTTCCTACTTGAGGAAGGACTATAGTGCTATTCTATTCACCCATGGTAGACATGATTAATATATATATTATATATTATATATATAAATTGGGCGTGAATGGCTTATGCCTGCCTAGCTATTCAGGAGATTGAAATTCAAAAGATTTAAAGCCAGGCAGGGCAGAAAATCTGAACAGGTGAAATCTCCAAATGACAGTAAAAAGCAATGCTCAAGTGATAGAGAAACTGCTTAACCAGCAGATGTCAGGCTCTGAACTCAAACTCTGGCAATGGCAAAAACAACAAAAAGGAAGAAAGAAAAAGAAAAAAAGAGAGTGGGGAAGGAGGGAAGGAGAGAAGGAAGGAAGATTAATGTTAAAATAAGTAGTAGCAATCCAGTACATTTATTAAGACAATAACTAAAAGAAAATAAATAGTTTAAGCAATATAAAATTAATAGAAGGAAGAAGAGAATACAAAGAACATTTGATTAATGTTTTAATCCATTTGTGTTGCTATAGAATGATAGTCTGAATAATTACAAAGGATAGAGATTTAGCACCCCAGGTCTGGAAGCTGGGACATATGGATCCAGTGCCAGTTTTGGAGACTTGCTTTATTCTCATCTAGTGGAATGGTGACAGAGAGAAAACTCATCTCTCTGAGTTTTAATTTTTTTTAAATATCTACCTGAATATGAGGACAGTCACATTCTTATCTAAATATCTAAAGTTTTCAATCCCATTGGTACCAGATTGGAGAGTAAGTTTCTACCTAATATGTGCAAAGTACACAAAAGTGAATTTTTATATGAATATATTCCATATTTCTGGAACATTTCCTGACATATATTGGGAGTTTTCTTGAGCAAATGTTGAGCACCAAGAAAAACCATTATGAGAAAGTTAATTTAATTCTGACTATATCTGTAGTTAACAATTTTTTTCAGTTTATATCAACACACATCCTATTAATATGCTGATATATACATAGACACAATTTTTAAAAGTATATTATTTAAAAAAAGTTTGCGAGATTTGTAATGCAGTCCTCACTGCCATCTGCCAGACTGAGCCACCTGTTTGAGCTAGGCACTGTGACTGCTAAATTACAGGTACTGTGACTCATATCAATGACACAGTTGTGTAATATTATGCTTGTGTTCTCTCTTTGCTTATTTAATGATGGCATGGGGTACACAGATAAATCAGTCATCATGTAACTGAGTTCCCAATGCTAAAAGGACAAGGTGATCTTCAAATTCTGTTTTCAGTGTGATTATGTTGTCATCTCCTCCACATTCTTCAACAGCATCTGGCAAGCATGCAGTGTGAATCGTTAATTCAATTCTAGCTGTAAAATTAGTACAGGTTCAGCAGAGAGGATAAGAGCAGCTGGTAAACAACAAGAGATTCCACAGGCTCAGCTACCTAAATATACTTCAACAGGATGCCTGGCTTATTGTTCTGTTTTGTTTTGTTTTGTTTTGTGTTGTGTTGTTTTGTTTTTCCCCTCTCCTTCCTTTTCTTTTCCAGAATTTGGCAAAGGTTTCTAGAATGAAAGCTAAATGGGGTAGTGGAGGGGACTTTTAAATAAAAAATAAAAGGTTACTTCACTTAATATTATGACATTGCCCCATTTGTAAGGAAATGGAAAGACTTAGAAAAAATCATATTAAGTGAAGTAAGCCAGACTCAAAGGAACATAGGCTCAATGGTCTCTCTCATTTGTCATAATCAGTAGAAACCTTGGGCTCTACTAGCAGAGATTTGCACTAGAGCAAAACCTAGATATATAAGGCCATACAGTATGACACTAAATGAAAGGAAGTCTAGGATATAGAAACAAAAACCATATAATGAGTGATTGTTGTCCTTAATATATTACATTATCTCATCTCTTTTGCTGTCCCTTGCTTATCTCATATTGTTACAGTATCTCACTTTGTTATCTGACATATTAGATATATTTGTATTTGGTTATTTGAAATTGGATAGGAAAGGGGGAAAACAAGATGAGGGGTGGGGGTGGAAGGGAAATGGGGACCAAGACATGAGAAAGGGTATCAATGTTTGTGAAGTAATGCACCTTGTATCTGGTGAATATAATGTAACTCTTCTATTAATTACAATTAAAATATATGAAAAAAAGAACATAATGAAACAAGCTCACTGAAATTGTTTAAAGCCAGGCTCAGTGGCTCACACCTGTAATCCTAGTTACTCACAAGGCTGAGATCTAAGGATTGTGGTTCAAAGCCACTCTGGACACTAAAATCCGTGAGTCTTTTATCTCTAATTAACCACCAGAAAACCGGAAGTGTTGCTATTGCTCAAGGGGTAAGGCACTAACCTTGAGCTGAAAAGCTCAGGGACAATGCCTAGGCCCAGAGTTCAAGTCCCAAGATTGACCAAAATTAATTAATTAATTAAAATAAAATTAATCTATACAAAAAATTAATTGAATGCTTTGTCATTAAAAAAACTACATGGGCTGGGGGTTTGGCCTACTGGTAGAGTGCTTGACTAGCATGCATGAAGCCCTGGGTTTGATTACTCACACATACATAGTACCACATACATAGAAAAAAGCCGCAAGTGGTTCTGTGGCTCAAGTGGTAGAGCTCTAGCCTTGAGAAAGCCCAAGAACAGTACTCAGGCCCATGGTTCAATCCAGGACTGACAAAAAAAAACCTATGAGGAACTTAGTGTAGTTGTACACACTTGTGCTTACTACTCAGAAGCCTGAGGCAGGGTTACTTAAGCCCAGGAGTTCAAGAGCAGCCTAAGCAATGTAAAAAATCTGTCTAGCAAGCATGAGGTGATGGTGTACCACCAAATAAAAAAACAACGACTAATAAATATTGTTCTCCAACGCATAAACCCCATTCAAATTTCAGTGACTAATTTAGTACTGTCTTTTATGGACACCTTTTCCTTTCTGATCCAGGATGACTTAGCTGGCAAGAAATAAATGAAGAATCTCTAGTCAGATTACTACGAGATCCATGCAACTTGCTCATGCTTTGAGTGACTTCACTTGATTAACTGGAACTTGCCACTCTTGGGCTTCTGACTGCCACTTCCCTGTTTGGTGCTGTGACCTATAATGTTATACTTCTTTTTTTTGCCAATCCTGGGGCTTGAACTCAGGGCCTGGGCACCTGGGCACTGTCCTTGCGCTTTCTCAAGGCTAGCACTCTACCACTTGAGCCACAGCACCACTTCCAGCTTTTTCTGTGTATGTGATACAGAAGAATCAAATACAGGGCTTCATGCATGGTAGGCAATCACCTTGCCATTAGGCCATGCTCCCAGCCCCAGTGACAGACTTATTATCTGTTATGCTTGCTTCACTGTCAGCCTTTACCCATAAATACCTCATTTTCTAGCCCAGACTACCTAACTCTACTCCTCATAGCATCTAGTCTATTTTTTTATCCTTAACTTGATAGCTTAAATGCATGAGTAATATTTTTGTGTACATCTAAAGTCTTTATGCCCAGTTCTTCTTCACAGGGTTAGGCAAAAATGCTAGAGTAGAAGTGGGCATTTATAATAATTTCATAGGGATCAGGTTCTGGTGACTCATATCTACAACCCTAGCTCCTCAGGAAGCTGAGATTTGAGGATTGTGGTCTGAGGCCAACCCAGGCAGAAAAGTCTGAGAGACTCTCATCTCTGATTAAGTACCCGAAAACCAAAAGTGGCACTGTAGCACAAAGTGGTAGAACCCTAGTCATGAGCTAAAGAGCTTAGGGCCAGCATCCAGGCCCAGTGTTCCATCCCCTCAACCGACAAAAAAAAAAAAGTAATGGGAACTGAGGTAAGGTATGGTTCAAACGAGACTTGCTGCTTAACAACTAGTCTCTGTGCTCGGACCTCACTATCTCTAGCTTACAGTAGCTTGATACATATTTGCATAAATTTCAAGAAGTCATCTACAAGGAATTTATCAAATTCTAATTCAATGGGTTAAGTTCTAATCATATTCTGAAAATAAACATTTTAAGAGTTGTTAGTTTCTAAAACAGTATTCCAAGCCAAACTATTACACAAGATGGTTTAAACTAATGTCTAATGTCATATAGACAGGCCAGTTGCCAGGGGCTCATGTATGCTATCCTAGCTACTCCAGCTGCTGAGTTCTGAGTACTACAATAAGAAACCAGCCTGACAAATTAAGTCTGAGATTTTTAGTGCAAATTAACCACCAAAAAACTGGGAGTGTAGCTGTGGCTCAAGTGGTAGAACTCCAGCCTCAAGCAAAAAATTTACAGGACAGCACCCAGGCTGAGTTCAAGCATCAGTACCAGCACACACAAAAAAGTTGTATGTATTCTTAGGTGATATGGAGTTATTTTTTATTTATTTTTTGTGGGTATTTTTTTTTCTTTTTCTTTTTCTTTCTGTTTGTGGGACTTGAACTCCGGGCTTGCACACTGTCCCTAAGACTCTGTGCTCAAGGATAGAACTCAACCACTTGAGCCATAGTTCTACTTCCAGTTTTTAAGTAGTTTATTGGAGATAAGAGTCTCTTGGGGATTTTAATGCCTGGGCTGGTTTCAAACTGTGATCCTCAGATCTCAGCCTCCTGTAAACCAAGGATTATAGGAAGTAGTGCCGTGGCTCCATGGGTAGGGTGATAGCCTTCAGCTAAAGAGCTCAGGGACAGTGCGTAGGCCCAGAGTTCAAGCCCCAACCGGAAAAAAAAAAAATTCTCTTTGGCTGGGAGTTTGGCCTAGTTGTAGAGTGCTTGCCTAGCATGCACGAAGATCTGGGATTGATTCCTTGGTATCACATACATAGAAAAGCCAGAAGTGGTGCTATGGTTCAAGTGATAGAGCTCTAGCCTCGAAGAAAAGCCCAAGGACAGTTCTCAGGCCCAATGTTCAAGCCTCAGGACTGGTAAACAAAACTAAACAGAACTAGGATTATAGGCATGAGCCATTGCCACCCCAACAAGTGTTATTTATTTCTTGAGGTTCAAGATTAGGACTTGACTTAATTATGAGTGACTGTTGTTCTTAATGTACTAAGTTTTTTTCTCTTCTCTTGTTTGTCCTTTGGTTAATCTCATATTGTTACAGTATCTGACTTTGTTACCTGGTATATAACATATATATGTTTATTTGTTTATTTGAAATAAGAGGGGGAAAATGAGGAGAGGGGGTGGGGGAAGGAAATGGGGACAAAAACATGAGAAGGGTATCAAGTGAGAAGTAATGTACCTTCTATGTGGCAAATATAACTGTAACTCCTCTATACATTAAAATTAAAAAAATTAAAAAGAAAAAAACTAAATAAAAGGCTAGCCCTGTATAATAGTTTGGTAGGACTGGAATAGGCAAGTCTTGCTTTCTTTTTATGTAGTGATGCTGTAAAGCTATCCATCATGTGTTTTGCCTTTAAACTAGTTTCAGTTCTTGTTAGTTGTTTTTCTCCTGTAAAGTCTTACAAAAACAATACCATTGCTGGGCCGGGAGTTTGGCCTAGTGGTTAAAGTGCTTGCCTAGCATGCACGAAGACCCGGGTTTGATTCCTCGGTACCACGTACATAGAAAAAAGCCGGAAGTGGTGCTGAGGCTCAAGTGGTAGAGCTCTAGCCTTGAGAAAGTCCAAGGACAGTGCTCAGGCCCTGAGCTCAAGCCCAGGACTGGCAAAAAAAAAAAAAAAAATACCATTGCTATGATGACATTCAATAACAGTCTTATGTATGTTTGTTAAATGAAGAAATGATGTAGGACACTGTGATGTGCATAATATATATGTACAACTAGCATTATTAAATCACTATGTGCAAGGTTCAGCATCAGGAATCAGAATCATTTTCAGACAAATCTGGGTATGTTCTGCTGTATGTATATCTTGCCATTGTAATGTGGAAGTCTAGAGTCTTTCACGCATGGATTCCTATGTATTCTATAACACTAACATTTGAATGCTCATTAAGGTTTGTTTCTTTTATGGTTCAGTTAAAAGCAAAGCCTTTTATTTTATATAACTTCATTTTCCTGCTCAAGGCCTAAATCCATAGCACTGTACTTGCTATAATAAATTATTCAAAAACACTTCTGATAGCATTCCAAAAGGTTAAATAGAAATGATCAATAGACAATGCCAAAGTGAGAAAGAATGGGTAAAATAAATGTGCATTCAGATGCTGGTGCAATATGGCATGGAGAATAAAAATATCTCAAACATTGACATTTTCTCAACATCAACAACAACAATAACAATTCCATGCAAAAGAGTTTGATGGTTAATTACCTTGGAATACTGAAAGTGACTCTAATATTTCAAGACAGAGAACACTTAGCACTAAGTGTTAAAACAAGAATATCAAAGAAGAGAGACATATTTTCTACCACATATAGAATGACATGATTAACCATAAAACCCATTCTCAGTACAACATCCACTGGCAACTGTCAATTCTCATGTAAATATCATGGATAGAAAAAAAAGGCAGTTTTTTTTTAATGATTCACTCTGTTTTCCAAAGGAAATAAATTCCATATATGTGCAATCTAGTTTTACAACTATTAAGAAGTCTATGCGAAACAATCTCTACAATAAACCGAGGCTCATATAGGAGAAGTTCTTTGTGAGCAGAATGTTAAAAAAAAAACAACAGAATGAATACTTGGGAAAAGAAAGATAAAGAAATAGTATTAGGAAGGGGATGAAGACATTTAAATGGAAACCAACAAAGCTTTGGACAGAGAAATCTGTAGTGGATATTTCATTTGTCCATGTTGTCTTGAAAATATTAGAAATGGTTATACATTGTTACCCAATCTGTAGAAGCTACCTAAAGATGAAAAGATCTAGTAGCTGAGAATTTCTGCTGATATTCTTCACTGATAGACAGAAAAGACTTTCCATGACTAATCCAGACAGCATATCCTCATTTCTACTAAAAAGGTCAAATAGAAAGTGTCCTCAGAGAGTATTGTGTATTGTGTTTAATCAAGGGAAAGAAATATGCTGAATAATGGTTATGGTAGTGCGTTGAAGATTTACTACATTAACTAAAGGCATTCCCCTTCACTTAAGAGAAGTTGCACTCACCTACAACTACAGACAATATCTGACACATTTCGCATGGATTTCCAGAAAATATAAAGACAGATAGGCCTGAGAATAAAGTTTCATTATTGTAGTTTATGTGGTTGATCCTCTCCTGCATCATCACTGCTGAACCCCTAAGAGTTTTTCTCTCTGGGTAGGAAGTATGGCCTAGTGGTAGAGTCTGCTTGCCTAGCATGCATGAAGCCCTGGGTTCGATTCCTCTGTACCACGTATATAGAAAAAGGTGGAAGTGGAGATGCAGTGGTAGAGTGCTAGCCAATGGCAGGGTTCAGGCCCTGAGTTCAAGCCCCAGAGCTAGCAATTTTTTTTTCCTCTCTGGCATGATTATTGATGTAGTTACTGGCTCTTTGTACATTTTTTACTTGAAAAGTGTAATCCAGAATAATTGACTCTCTTTTGATTGGGTCATTTGCTCTCTGGATGTTTAATTATTTTGTTCATTGTATGTTCTAGACATTAATCACTTGTAAAGTATAGTTCGTGTAAAACATTACATATTTAATTTCTTGGAAAAATGACAATCACATGAGAAGACAGAAGAGAAATACAAGCCTTCAAAGTTAATCAATTGCTGTTAGCAGGTTTAACAAGCCTCTGAATTTCCCTTATGACTTGATCAGGGCAATAAATGTCTATTTAAACTTATGTTTTATTTAGCTTGTAACTCAATTCTTATAAATCTATTTTTATATGTAAATGTAGAGTAGTTTTTCTGGAATCAAGACAGAGTTGAAGTGCTACTTCCTACCCTTCTTTCAATGTCTTTACAAGATTTTATTCATTATGGGAATGAGAGTTCTGGATTATCAAGCACTAGATCTCTTCATTTATGCTCTGTGAATAAATTTGACACATTTATGTGGAGCACTGAATAATTTAGAGAGCTAAGGCCACTTGAGGCTGAGAAATGCATATATTAAGAATGCCTCAGAATTTGTATAGATGTTATAAATTAAATGCAGAAAATGTGACCAAATTCTACTAACAAAAATGTAGATATATGAATGAAAAATATCGTTGCCTTTTCTATATGCAGCTTGAGTGTGTATCTTTATAAAACACCCTGAAAAATTAAATATTAAAATGCTTTTAAAAAAACAGGAAATTCATTTTGAATGAAACACAATTTCTTGCTTTTAATCAATGAGGTATTAGACTGTGAAAGGAGAGGCTAGATGGTAGACAGTGATGTGCTTATTTGAGATAATTTTGACTCTTCTGCTTCAAAACAAACAAGTACTATTCCAACCAAAAACATTTTAATAATTGGTCAAAATGGCAGAAGTCTGAAGACCTCCCTTTTACGTATAAGTAGAAGGGTTGCAAAATATACTGTTAGGATGGCATTAAAAACATTGGGAAATAGATTAGAGTACATTGGCTATAAAAAAGTTTGAAATATACAGGAACACAGGACTATTTACTCATAAAATGCCTAAAATATAAAATGGGGTATTCTATGGCCCTCCAGTGAACAGAGAGAGAAAAATTCAGTTGTTCTTTCAGCCATGAGTTTAAATTAGAAAATGGATAGATATCTACAATTATTTGGGAAATGTCCAGTTTTGTATTGTAGATGAGCTTCCATAGAACCTTTAAAGTATTGTTACTTGAATATGAGAAATCTTTATTTTTTGTATTTTATAGGCAAGCCAGGAAGTCTTGCTAAAATTTATGCAACTATTACAGAGACCATCTTATCCTCAATCTCACATTTTTTTCTCCAATATCTGATTAGGTAAAGGGTCTACTAAAGATTTAAATTGAATTTGGGGGGGAGGAATACAAGGTAGTGATTCATTGATATTAGATTTAATTAAGAAAGCGTTCCAGTGACAAACCCAATAACTCCCAGGGCCAGAGACCTAAATACAGGAGAGAGTGGTGATACTTTCAATGCATTGTGGATTTCTTACCTTACCTGAAGGCGTCACTATTCAGTTACAAGAAATGGACTAGATGAATCAAAATATTTGCCAGAGGCTTGCCAATTGCAGCTTCTGAATGAAGGCAAAGGAAATGGATTTGTAAAAGTCTCAAAAGATTAGACTAGGGATGAAAGTGGTATAATATGTGGAAAGGTAACAAAAAAAGAGAAATAGAATAAAACTCAAGGGACCAGATATCCTTAGTCATATCACAGAAACATTTATTTGCTAAATGTAGCAAGGCAAAGGGGGAAATGAAAGGTACAAGAAAGCTAAGATGTCGAAAATGGTGATCCTCATATCCCAGACTGAGTGTTTCTACTTTGTTGGAATTAGGAACAAGACAGAAAGAGAAGTGACAAAGATTCATTGTATTACAGGTTTCTATTTTGTATACTGCTTTCTCCAAAGACTTCACAGTTGGTCTCACTTAGTGAAGATAACTACATATCTAAATTGAATCAGGTAAACATTGCGTGAGTCAAACTTCAGACCTGTCTGATTTCTAAAAGAAGCCCCAATAGCTATGTAAATAAGACCATGTAAAAGGATGTTAATATTAATGAACTCCAAGATATATAAACAAGAGGGTTTTTTTAAGGTACTGTTCACAGTTAATTTTTTTTCTTTCATCTCTTTTCCTTTGGTTGTATCCCCTGTTGTCACTGATGTTAATTTTGATACCCTTTCTCTTTATCTGGTATGGAGAAGGGAAGGGGAATTGCAGAAATGGTGAGACAAAGGAGAAAGGGTGAACCAAGGAACAGGGGTACTGATTAGGTTGGAAATGAACTTTACAACTTGTAGGGGGAGGGAAGGGAAGTCGGTGGGGTGGGAAAGTGGGAGAAAACAAGGGAGGGCATAACACTGTGCAACAAGAATTATATTCATTTTCTAACTTACGGAACTATAGTCTTCTGTACATCACCTTCACAATATTTTTTGAAAAGAAGTCCTATACGTTACTCAGTATAATTTTCTGAAGGAAATATTGACAACAGACTTATAACCTTACATATTATAGGCAGGAATCTTTTTCATAGCTAACCACATAGAAATAATGAAAGGTAGAATTTTAATCCATCAATTAGAGCCACTGGTATTCATATATTTTATCTTAACTCATATAAATGACCAATAAAAGCTATATATATGTATGGTGATGATGTGAAAGTGTGACATATGTTTATAAAATCAATACGTTATAAATTGTGAAATGATTAAATCAAGCTACTTCTATCGATCACCACAATACTTGTATTTTAGTGGAAAGATAATTCAAGACCTATACTTCTAGCAGATTTTCAGAACATAATACATTATGATTAGCTACACTCACTATGCCAATACAATACATCTCTAGAACTCAAGCGTAATTTAAGTGAAAGGTTGTGCCCTTTCAATATTTTTGCAAATTGAGAGACAAAAAAACTATAGTAAAGCCGGGAGTGGTGGCTCACGCCTGTTATCCTAGATATTTAGGAGACTGAGATCTGAGGATCACCATTCAAAGCCAGCTTGGACACTAAAGTCCATGAGACTCTTATTTCCAATTAACCACTAGAAAACTGGAAGTGGTAATGCTGTTCCAGGGGTAGGGCAGTGCCTTGAGCTGAAGAGCTCAAGAACAATGCCCAGGCCCAGAGTTAAGCCCCATGATTGACAAAACAAAACAAACATGGTAGCAATACTACTTCTGAGCATACAGCCAAAGAAAATGAAATCAATATTTTTAGAGATACCTGCACTCTTTATTGTAGCATTATTCAAAATAGCTAAGATGATGAATTGTCCTATCAGAGATAAGTGGGTAAAATTTTCACACACTCACCCACGTGCGCGCGCGCACACACAAACACACACACACACACACACACACACACACACACACACACACATACTGGAATGCTCTTCACTCGTAAAAAGAAGTAGGAGTTGGGAAGGGAGAAGGCAAAAGAGCAGAGGGGAGGTGAGAGGAAAGTTAAAGGAAAAGGAGAAGGAAATGTGTCTTTTGTGAGATAGATGAGCTCAGAAGACTTGGTACAAAGTGAGATAAAACAAACATAGTAAGACAAAAATATCATATGTATTTGAATATGTATCTGAATCTAAGAGTTGCTTAATTCACAAGGAAGATTTGCTAAGTTGGCTAAGTTGGAAGTGTGAAAAGCTTTCTTTCATATAAATATGGCATTTGGTAATATTTCAATTAGTCAGTTCAATTAGGTAAGCAAAATGACAATGACATAAAAATCTCTGTATTCTAAAGCTCAAAGACTTATGCCTATACCCTAAGCTGCATTTCCCAGTTTAACCTCTACTTCCAATAAACTAAAGTTTTAGGAACGGCTGACTTCCAAGTCTTGGTAGAGAAAACAGCTTGTGTGATGCTCCAACATTAAACTTACTGCTCTTTGTAATCTATCAGTATTCCACTGCCTGTTGCTATAATCTGTTGTTAAGGAGTTTACCAATCACTTCATACGTGAAATCAAATGGTTTTCTCAGACACCATGTGACTAAGGTGAAAAGCAGGCATTTATCTTTTCTATAACCCTCTGTTCTTTCACAAGTTTTAGAACATAAATTTATAAAAACATTTAGATGTAAAGGTACTTTAGTAATTTCATTTAATGCAAACACTTATATTTTGGAAGACACCCTTTAGAATGTTACATTTCCATCACTCTCGATATAAAACTCAAAATCAAAGTTCCATCAACAGCAGAGAAAAAAAAACTGCCATTAACTAGCAACAGTAACTTTGCTCTTAATGGAAACACTAAATTACTGCTTTCAAGACTAAACAACATAAAACAACTTTAGTTCTTTAAGGAAGAATGAGAAACGTTTTATTTTTAAATGGAACATATGTTATTTTCATCTACCTTAAATGACACATGAAAATTAAAAGCCAGCATTAAATAGACAAACAATTGCAAAAAAATGAAATATAATACCAACAAGAATTTCCACCCAATTTTAAGACATGAAAATGGAATATCACATATAATAAAAAGGAAAGGGATCAGAAGCTAGGCTTAATGCCCTGAAAACAAGAAACAACAAAATGGTATACACACCTTTCATATTACCATCAAAGAAATATTGGGGGAGAGGGAAAGAAAGGTTCTCAATATTTTCATAACTTCAGTGAAATATTCTGCACTAGTTTGCTACAGTTCTTTCTATTGCCAATAGAAAAGCAGAACTTTGATTAGCCCAAATGGAAAATTCTTTAGAAGAAACTGTGTTTTACAGCAGAACACAATGCGAAGTCACCGAGGTCCCTGAAAGCAGAGAAAGCTGGAGAGCTCAGGGGCTCTTACCAGAACTGCAGATGAAATTGTCTTCAGAGAGCTATTTTAAAACATCTAGGTTGAGCCTGTGACCGACACCTGTAATCCTAGCAACTCAGGAGCCTGAGATCCAAGGATCACAGTTCAAAGCCAGCCTAGGCACCATCATCCATGAAACTCTTATCTTTAATTCACCACCAGAAAACTGAAAGTGGTGTTGTAGCTCAACAGGATGGAGTGCTAGCTTTGAGCTGAAGAGCCAGGAACAACATCCAGGCCCAGAGTTCAAGCCCTATGACAGACAGAAAAATAAAACATGTATGTTTCTTCAAAGCTTTGGGATAAACATTATAGTTACCATCCTTTGATCAGCCAACTGCATTCAAAGGTCTCTTATTATACAACCAATGCCACCGGAGTCCATTCCTACTCAGTGTGAAAGTTCCAGAAGAGAAACTACATATTGCCAACACTGTGCAATTGATACTACAAATGAAAACCAAAGCAAAAAAAAAATAATGAACACCTAAACATCACATGGAATTTCTGATTGCAGAATTATCTACTGCTCTAAAATGCTAACAACCAGGAAAAAATACAATCTCACTTAAGTATTATAGCAAACTAACTATGTGTGGGAATGGCTATAAAAATATAGAGACACAGAATTTTAACCACCTCATTTAACATTTTCACTCAAGGGATATTAACTGAATTTTTAATACATTTATTCAGTTCATAAACTCAATTTGTGTAAATTGGGAAATGTTTCAAAAGTGTAGCTAAACCCAGGAGCAACTACATACCTAGTTTGACTATTCAGACATAAGCCATCCTATATTTAATAATGTGAAATATTAACCTTTTGTTATAGTTATTTTAGACTCTTTCCCCCTGGTCCTGGACTTGAACTTGGGTTCCAGATGCTATTCCTGAGATTTTTCAGGTCCTGGCCAGCGCTCTACCAGTTGAACTACAATTCTGATTCCAGCTTTTTGATGATTATTTGGAGACAAGAGTCTCAGACTTTCTTGCCCAGGGTGGTTTCAAACTGTGATCCTCAGATCTCAGCTTCGTCAGTAGCTAGGATTATAGTTTGAGCCACTGGTGCCTGGCTCAGATATTGTTTTTGAAGAAATTTAAAAGTCTTCTTCCAGAAGAAGATATTTCCCCCATCCATTACTTTAAATGTTTTACAGGTAATCACAAACAGAATATATATATATATATATATATTCTTGTCTGTGTTTTAAATTAATGTAAATGTTACACTTCCAGCATTATTAGTCACAACTACTGGTTTCTATCATACAATAAAATAATGTTGAAACCAAATCATGGTAACACAGGCAGATTTTTTTTTTGTCAGTCCTAGGCTTTAGCTCAAGGCCTGAGCCCTGTCCTTGGACTTTCTCAAGGCTAGAGCTCTACCACTTGAGCCTCAGCACCACTTCCAGCTTTTTTCTATGCATGTGGTTCCAAGGAATTGAACCCGGGTCTTCATGCATTCTAGACAAGCACTCTTAACACTAGGCCAAACTCCCGGCCCCAACACAGGCACTTTTATTTCACAGTTTCACCTCATGACTCTTAAGAGTTACACAGGTAAATTACTGAGTTTTTTTCCCTTACTTCCTGACTGCTTGTCCTCCAAAGAAGTCATGCAGCAAACTTCTAGGGACAGAGTTACTTGAGCACAAGAATTTTTGTTGGAAGGGGGGATAAATTTGGAATTACAACATTGAAAGACATCTTTTACTGGGCATTTCTTTCTTAGATGTAAAAATTTGCCAGTTTAGGCCTGCATTAGTTGTAGTGGCTCAGAAATGTTGTTTTTCCCCCTTGGGGGCAGTTTTTTCTTTTTAATACTATATTTTAGTTCATTGGCATCCAATACTGTCTTCAGATATATGATAATCCCTAAATTTGAGTTAACATGAAAAAGTGATTCTGTCAATCTTGGTTTTTACTGTCATCTATTTCATTGGGCTCTAGTTGAGGAAAATATACTGACATTTTCACTAGGAATTTTTCTTGAGCTTAGTAGATGCCAAGGATGTGGGGGATCAAAAAACAAATTTGATGTTCTCTTGTACTGAAGGAATTCATGCAGGCACCGCCAGGGATCTGTGCAGAGGAGAGAGCCAGGCAGACAGACATGTTTCATCACATAGAATCTTAGTTCTTCATCCAGCTTGGTTCTCTAGCCCTGTACCCTGATCTCTACCACACTCAAAAACCATTACATTCTGTTTTTTTCTGGCTAAGGGAATGATAAGTTATAGACTGACTTGGAAGTCCAAGGGAAGTAATAAGCAAGCTTAACTACTCTAAAAAGACTTAGAACCGTTTATTGTGGCTAAATTTAAGTCTTGTTTTTCTCTTCCTCACCTGTAAATGTTTATAAACAAATTTCAATTTTTATGAGGAATCACTGTCATGAAAACTGAGGAGGGTTCTTGACTTTCTACATGAACATTCTGGCAGAGGAAAGGATGGTTGTCTTTCTTTGTACTTTATAAAGTCTTTCAGTTGTGATGCCTCTGTCTTTTTCCCGTGGATTTGTATGTTTTCCATTACTCTTATGTCTTCTTGCAGCACTAAAAGTTTTACTCCCAAATGAATAATCTACATAAATCAAATAAATCCCATCTGATTATTACTCAAGTGGAAAGTAGTGTCCCCAAATGTGAAAATATTTGCAGAAAGAAGTAATAAATTTGTGTCTGTATAGAATAGTATACTTCAATAACTTAACTTTTGAGAAAAAAGCATTCAGATTCATTTAAATTTAGAACTGATGATATTAAGTGCATTTTTTACTTTTTTAGTATGTGTATATATTTACTTTGCAATGAAACATATCCTCATTATTGTCATGAAGTAAACACACAGTCATGGTTTATAGGGAATGTTACCCATGTTTTCTCTGGAAGTTTACTAACATTTTGTAGAAAGAATTTTTTTTGTTTTGTTTTATTTGTTCTTTTGCTTTTTCAATTTGCAACTTTGGCTCAACCCTGTACTTTTCTTTTTAATGTCTTCATCTAAAGACTGTTCAGACTTTTCTCTGAAGTATCTACAAATTGCAGCCTTAGTTACGTGTCCCATTTCACCCAGGAAAATGCTCCTCTTGGAATAAGAAACATGTATTTTGTTTTCTTTTGTCTGTTGTCTGCTGGCCTCACAGATGGAATTGCTCACATAATAGGTCTCTGTCCATGTACTCTGTTGTCTGAATCTTGTAAATTATAATACTTTCTTTCAACTTCAGGTTCTTATACAGATATGGTCTATAGACCTCGGGCCAATTAATGATCTGACTACAGGGGGTATGTGATACAAGACAGTGCAACAACGAAAACTATTTTCTTGACCAAACATTGCACAGTAGCTTCTCTTTCTATTTTTCTATCTGTGTCACTTACATAAGAAATAAAACCAAAATGCTTTTGCTCACCAGTTGTAAAATACTTATCATTTTTCTGTTTTGAAATCTTTCAAAGTTTAATTGGAACTAAATCAAAACTAGATGACTGTGGGACCAGGATGATATTTCACTCTAGTAATGGAAGTTCTTCTTTCTGGGTGTATTTGGTCATTAGACAAAAAGTATTCTCACAGAACAAGACAGCAACCACGCCCATGACTGTATGCAGCAACTGAAGAGCGATAGACTTAAAAAAATATGTATTGAATGCAATAATTACAAAACTGCAAGTTGACTCCCAGTGCCACACTTTACATAGAATTCTTCTCCCTAGACACACTTTTTCTATGTGAAATTATCTGAAGAATGAGGATGATAAGATATGCCAACCTTTTCCCAAATATTCCACAGCATTGTGCTTCCCCCCCCAAAAAATTTAAGTTTATCAAATAAGAACCAAATAGGGAAAGGAGGTAGTATACATAGCCTGATACATATGAAAACTTTTCTCTTGCCTTAACTCCTGTAGGTAGCTCTCTCTAACGCTCTCTATATTCTATTCATGGTTCTACAATAGATTTATAGAAAATACATAAAGTTTATTAAGCTGAGGAAAACTAAGCTATTAGAAGTGGAGAGGGCAACTGAACTGGAGGCTGAGGATGTGTTCTTGGTATTTTCATAGCATCGCAGCCTGATCTTGATATTTATCTGGTAAGAATGAAGCTCTGAACCCAGATTTCCAACAGGTGATTTTAAGGCAACCTTATAAGACTTTTCAATTTGCACACATGGCTTTTACTTTCTTACTACAAACTAATTAAGGCACCCTCATCCTTTCCCCTTGAAGCATCTGCAATAGCTAATTTGAACTTCCCTGCCACATTAGCAAGTGACCCCATACAGTGTGCAAACTCTCCAGCTTGCAGGAGGGATAGGAGAAGGATTCACATGGTGCATTAAATATTTAACCTAAAGTGCTCTAATAATAAAACCATGTCAAGTTCATTTGCTTTTTATTGGTTCAGCTTTAACATTTTTCTTTTTCCAAAAAAAACCCTTTAATTAACTGATTACAGAAGTTATAACTATATCTTTATGCTGGTGGCTTGCACCTATAATCTTAGCTATTCGGAAGGTTGAGACCTGGAAAAATCTGGTTTCTGCAACAGAAACAAACAAAAATAACTTGTACAGAAAGCCATACTATGCATGTAACACACTGGGTAACATTTAATAAATTCAAAGCACATTTATTTTCTCAGATACCTGCCACTTGTTTGTTTGTTTTTCAGTATAGGGGTTGGGGGTTGAGATCTGGAGAATAAAGATTCAAGGCGAACCTAGTCAAAAAATTAAAAAAAGAGAAGAAAAGAAAGGAAAGAAGGAAGGAAGAAAAAAAGGAGCAAGGTCAACCAATAAGCTAAGTGAGGTTATGTGAGCTTTTTATTCCAGTTGCATGGAGAGTGTAAATAGGGGATAATGGTTCAGGCTGGCTTGGGTAGAAAGTGAGACTCTCTTCAAAAAATAATGAAAAGTAAAAAGGGCTGAGTGGGTGTACCATTATCTGAGACAGCAAATGCTAAACCCTGAGTTCAAATTCCATTACTATCATATAAGCATTTCCATTTTTAAGCTGATAGCTACCTTTTCAGAAGACATGAGGAAGTACTATGGTTTAAATGCTTACTCCCAAACTCATATTGCAACTGTGATTATAATAGTATTTTGGGGTCCTTTTAAAGATGATTAGTCTAGGAAGTTTCGGTTCTCATGAATGAGTTGTTGCCTTTTGTAGGGGACTAGCGGATATTCACAGTTCCAGCCCTTTTCACTCTGAAATGCACATGCTTATCTGCTTTTCTGCTATACTATACTACAGGATGAAGACTCCATCAGGTTTCATCCCTCCATATTGGATTCTTAGCTTCCAGTATTGTAAACCAAACACATTTCTAGAGTTGATAATTTACCTAGTCCAAGGTAGTCCATTGTAGCAGCAGAAAATGATGTAAGTAATGATCAGAAGACATGATCTAAATTCCTTCTTTATGGAAAATTATTCTGTCAGGTAATCATTCTGAAAGCTAAAGCTTTCCTGCTTAATCTCCAAATTTTTATAACACTTCCAACTATCTGTCTCTAATATCCTACAAGTAATCTCAAGATGAACACTCAACTAAGTCTTCAACATTCTACAAGAGGAAATGAGCAATACGCTCTTTTAACAAAGAAGAAAATAGACTCCCTTCAATCACATTTCAGATTTCTTTCATAGAGATATGGAAAGATAACTTCCCACAAAGCTTTCCTATGTCATGCTAAAAGGGTCACTAAGGAACTTACAAGGATTACAATATTAAAGTTGCAAGGAAATGTACATTTATAATGAGGTGAGTTCTATCTCCTGTCATAGTAGTGATTTCTTGTTCTTCTCTTTTGGTCTTGCTGAGAAATCTGCCAGTTCAGAATGGTATGTTCTCTGTCACCATGAACCAACATGAACTCAAAGTAGAACAAAGACCTCAACACCAGACCTGAAACTTTGGAACTATTGCAAGACTGAATAAAAGAAACATTGGTAATTTTAGGCAGAGGCAGGAGCTTTTTGAGAAGAGTCCCAGGTAAGCATCAAATAGGAGAGAGACTTGACAAATAGGATTATATAAAAATAAAAAGTTTCTGGAGTTGGGTATTTAACTCAGCGAAAGAACCCTTGCCTGGCAAGTGCAAGGCCCTGAGTTCAGTCACCAGCTCTGGAAAAAAAGTAAAATAAAAAGATAAAAAGTTTCTGTATGGTAAACTAGAAAAATAGCCAGGAGACTTGGAGAAGAACAATACATCTGACAAAGGCCAATTACCTATACAAAGATCTAAAAAAATTAACCCCTTTTCCCTCTCCAAAACAAGAATAAACCTGTCAATACATGGGCAAAAGAACTAAAAAAGACTTCACAGAAGAATGACAAATAGACACCTGAGGAAGTGCTCAATGTCTCTGGCCATAAAAAATATGCAAATTGAAACACTGTTGAGATTCCATCTCATCACACTGATATTAGCTAACATCAAGAATTCAAACAACAAATGGTGATGGGGTTGTGAGGGATAAAGGAACCATACTGCAGTGTTTGGTTGGAATGTAAACTAATACAACCATTCCAGAAGGCAGTTTGGAAGTTCTTCAGAAGACAAACATGGAATTTCCCTCTAATCCAGCCAAACCACTATTGGGCATCTACCCAGATCATTACAAGTCAGAATATAGTATAGACACCTGCACATCCACGTTCAATGCTGCACTAGTAACAATAGGCAAGCTATGGAAACAGTGCCGATGCCCTATATTAGATAAGCAGATCAAAAAATGTGATATGGATACACAATGAGATTTTACTTATTCACTGGAAAGAATAGGACAGCACCCAGGCCCAGGCTTTAAGCCCCATGATTAACAGAAGAAGAGAAGAGAAGAAGAAGAAGAAGAAGAAGAAGAAGAAGAAGAAGAAGAAGAAGAAGAAGAAGAAGGAGAAGGAGAAGGAGAAGGAGAAGGAGAAGGAGAAGGAGAAGGAGAAGGAGAAGGAGAAGGAGAAGGAGAAGGAGAAGGAGAAGAAGAAGGAAGAAGAAAGAAGTCATTTGCAGGGAAGTGGATGAACTAGAGCAAATCATGTTAAGTAAGGGAAGCTATGGTCAGAAAGACAAATGGCAAATTTTCTCTCATATGTGGAATCTAGATCCAAAATACAAGTAGACATGATAACTTATATGCATTTACACACAAACAATGATTAAAAGAAGATATTCTTGGGGGAGAAAGCCTAAGGCATATCTCCTCTGAACATTTAAAATATTCTTTATAGAAATAACTTCTAGAAAATAGAATCATGGGGTTACTTTGGTTATTGGTAGTGGTATCCTTTTTTGCTTTACTTTTTTTGTCTTTGGGGGATGGACAAAAAAGAAATGCAGAAAGGAAGAGAGGAAATGTGAATAAATTAAATCAGATTACTTAGTAATTACAATGTGGAAAATGAACTATGCAACTTGGGGCAGGGACAGGAGAGGGAAATTGAAGGAAAAAGCAGGAAGGGGTGACATTGTCCAAAAATAATGCACTCATTACCTACTTTATGAAATGGTAACCCCTCTGAACAACACCTTCATAATAAGAACAAAATTACATTTAAAGGATAGTCATGTAAATTCTTAAGGCAGGTCACATACTGATAGGCACTATAAAACTTTTACTGTATTTTGTTGATGATCATCACATTTATTCATTATAATAGCTCTATGGGTAAAACTCTTATCTTTATTATATAGATGAAGAACCTAAATTTCAGTGAAAAGGAATATTTTGACTAAGATACCCTTAATAAAAGAGGAAGAGCCAGTAATTTAATTTAGATCTATCACTGTTTACTTTCCTATATGAGCTCCACTCTGGGAACATTAGCAATTTAAAATAGGATGATTAAAACATTCTCTGTTAGAAACCACACATCTAGAATATACGGCTTTCCCATAATTAGTGACCAGAAATGATAAAGCTTTCTATTTATGCCTAAGTCCAAAAGCTATTCTATGCAATAAAAAAGTAATCCTCTCTAAAGACACATTTTGGCAGGAAAGATGCTGTGGTCCAATTTGCTTGCATCACAAAAATTCAAAGCACATGTAATCTCGAATGAACTGTCTTTGTTTTCTCTGGTTCTATGCAGATTCAAATGTGCAAAATAATCAATCCTTGAAAGAGAAAAAAAAAACATTGTCCATGTTGGCAATTGATTGACCTCTTGGTGTTTTTTTATTATCATTTTAATTGGCAAGCACATTTTCTCTTGGAACTCTTAAGACTGTTTTAGTTTCTCTGGCATCACTCCCCATGAAATATCAGTTGATTACGTTTGTGGAGACTAGGATGCTTGATGCACAATCAATATTTTGGCTAGTATCTTAGGCTGCTGAATTGATATTCAGTGCCCAGAAGCAATGCTGGTATTGGAGCCAAGTAAATAGCCTCCCGAGGTGTTTCCTTTTGTTCCATGTCTGCCAATAGGCTTTATAAACCTTGCTACCCAAGTAGTATTATGAGTCAAATGTACTAATAAGGCTTCAAGTGCTTTGAACACTGTATCATAGAGTACCCATAGAGTCACAATTGATCACAGCCAATAACTGCATTTGAAGGAGCAAATCAACTACAGGGACAAATGCTTTCATTACGAAAGAGTATCTGTTTAGAACTTCATTTGAGACACTTAACACACAGTAATTCACAATGCCCAACACAGAAGCAATAAAGAACAAATAAAAGTAAAGTAATAAAAATCATTAGCCTTATTAAAGTAATGTCCTCAGATCTCAGTTTCCTGAGTAGCTAGGACGACAGATGTGAGCCACTGGCATCCAGGGTTAAGTACATTTTTAAGTAAGAAAAATAACATTCTCAATTTAATGCACTCTAAAACACTACATTGTAAAGCCTTCCTCCTGCCAGGAGGAAACAGAAACCTAAAGCACCGGTATGCAGAGGAGATGTTATACTATATAGAAAGTAGTTTGGCATTGGCTTGGCATAGTAGATACTGGCCTTACAACATAGGAGGCTTCAGAATTGAGTCCTAAAGACCCCTGCTCCATATCTTCCTTGGACACATCCATGGGCATTCATAAGAAACAAAGATAGCCAGGAAGATGCTGGTGGGGTTGGTCATAGGTGTTCCTAGACTAGAATAAAAAGCTTTTCAGTATTTTATCTGTAAGTGTGTTTATACCTGTGCTTACTTAACAGCTTTCATGGTATAATTGCTCTAGGGTCACTGTTAGTAAAATCTGCCATATATCAATTTTCAGGAATATAGCTATTACACCAGAAGAGTTTCTAATTTTCTGGGACATCGAAACTAAAGCTTTCAACTGCTTAGTGAGCATGTGATATTTGTATAACATCATGTGCATTTTGGTGCAAATTATAACATTCCTGGGAATGGCTCCCTTAGATGTTGAATTTGGGATAATTGATGCTTTAGGCCAAGAAAATCTTAATAAGCCGACCCTTTTATTTTCAGACATGGCTGCAAGGAGTAAAATTGTAAAAAATTACATTACAACCTGGCTGATTGGCCAATAAAATGAAAGTTGTTTATAACAAATAAACAAATAAAGAATATGATATTCCTCACGGCTTTTTAACATAAATGGGTAAAATCATTTCATTTCTTTCAGTAATGACACCTCACACTTAAAAATGCTTGATGTTTATATAGAAGTGGATACTTTTCATATAAAAATCTTGCTATGAAAACGTACAAAGTTATTAACTTTTTTTTGCCACTCCTGGGCTTTTAGCTCAGGTCCTGAGGACTGTATTTGGGCTTTCTCAAGGCTAGAGCTCTACCACTTGAGCCACAGCACCACTTCTGGCTTTTTCTATGTATGCGATACTGAGAAATCCAAACTTCATGCATGCTAGGCAAGCACTCTACCGCTAGGCCAAACTCCAGGCTCATTATTAAACTTTGAAAAGACAAACACAGTGATAAAAAATACAGTACCTGATATGGTATCCATTTTAGCTCCAATACTACAGTTGTAAATAATGTTGAGTTTCTAAATAAATGAACCAATATTTATTTTCTTTCTTTCCAAGAAATATAATTGGTTTATAAAGTTGTCTACATTCCTGTGGTAACTTTACAGTCAATACATTTCCCACTTACAAAGAGTGCTATCGAGTACTTGTAGATTAGAAGCATTGGAGGCAACTTGGCTTTTTTTTCACCTCTTGCTGTGAATCCACTCACTGATTTTAGTGACTTCTTAGTATTGAACAGGCTTCATGAACCGTATTTATAAGCCATTATACACAGTTCAAGATCTCACACAGTGAGTTGCTGTGACTCTGCAGGATTGGGAATAGGGGAAAATACAAAAAAAAAAAGGAAAGAAGGAAAGAAAAAAGAAAAAGAAAAGAAAAGTACAACAAAAACATGTACAATTAAGAAAAAAACCTCAAGGAAAACAAACAGAAAAGTCAGCATCTAGCATGGCTTTTCATGTTCAGAAAAAAAGACATGTGAAATAGTATGAACAATCTAGGAGAGAAAAAGTTACTTCCATGTAGAGTCATGAAGAATGCTTGTCATGACAGCTTCCTATTTTTCTGCTTGGCACTAAAATGGCATATATAAGGTAGTTCTATACTCAGGAACAATCATGGTTGAAGTACCTTGTTAGATATTTTACCATTTACTATTTATTAGTTTCAAGAGTAACAATACCTAACTGCAATATGAGAGTCTTAGAATGGATAAATCAACATCTTGAACATGAACAAAGAGATCAAACTACAAATCGTTTAAATATATGTTGAAACACTTAAATGAATAATCTGGATTTTTTAAGAAATAAACAGGAAAATTTCATTTGGACGAGAGATAGCTCTTCTCAACACTACTAGTGTTGAATGATGACTAAAAATCACATTAATAGTATCTCCCACCATTTATGGACAGACAAATGAAAATTTAATTTTTAAAAGTAATTCTGTTCTCCAGCTTTCATTTCAGAATTCTAAGTCTTCAGTCACGAATATGTATGTATTGTACATAGGTGTTTGTGTGTGAGAGAGAGAGAGACAAGGGGAAGAGAGACAGAGACAGAGGCAAAAAGAGACTGTTTAGACTCTCTATACATAAATAATAATGACTAGATGTATACCCCTAAATTATATATGAAATATAACTTATAGAGTAATAGAATTCCAATAAAACCTTGGGGTCTAAAAGAAAACCACCTGCTTCTCTGACCTAGGTTGTGATATTTTGATTGTCAATGGGTTCTACAAGCTTAGTCCCATAAACTTACCTTAGAATTGAAGAATTACTGTTGCCTAATGACATCATATATTTGTGGAGATGCTGGCATAAAACTGCTGTGCATATCGCCAGTCATATGGGACTAGAGTGCATAACAGCTATGTGTTATATGGAATATTGACACTGATAGCAAACAACTGTGCTAGTAGGTTTATGTGTTCATTATACTTCTATTGATATTTTACTTGTAGTTTCAAATGCCCAGAAAAATAGCCTCAAGCCAGGCCTCCAGAAAGTATTCTAGCTGGCACAGGGCATTGATTATCATTCTAAGACACAACAGCTCTAAATCTTTGGAAGACTCCAAAGGAGATAAGATGTGGGGTCAGAAAGCAATTACACGGATGAGTTTTACATCATAGGCTGAAGCCAATGTATGCCTTTGCTTTCTTCTTCTTCTTCTTCTTCTTCTTCTTCTTCTTCTTCTTCTTCTTCTTCTTCTTCTTCTTCTTCTTCTTCTTCCTCTTCTTCTTCCTCTTCTTCTTCCTCTTCTTCTTCCTCTTCTTCTTCCTCTTCTTCTTCCTCTTCTTCTTCCTCTTCTTCTTCTTCTTCTTCTTCTTCTTCTTCTTCTTCTTCTTCTTCTTCTTCTTCTTCTTCTTCTTCTCCTCCTCCTCCTCCTCCTCCTCCTCCTCCTCCTCCTCCTCCTCTTCCTGCTCCTCCTCCTCCTTCTTCTTCTTTCTTCGCAGTGCTGGAGTTTGAACTCAGGGTGTGGACACTGTCCTTGGGCTTTCTCAAGGCTAATGCTTTACCACTTGAGCCATAGACCCACTTCTGGCTTTTTCTGTTTATGTGGGTCTGAGGAATCAAATCCAGGGATTTGTGCATGCTAGGCAAGCACTCTACCATTAGCACATCCTCCTGGCCCTACTATATCTTTGTCTTTAAATATTTAAAAGCTAAAAAATATCCAGAGGCCAGCCACATATACTGGGTATGAAGTAGGCTGTTCCAGTGAGTGGTACAATTAAGGAATTTTCAAAAGTCTCTCATGATGTGTATCTTATATTTTTCCATACTCGTTTAATTCAGTTGAATATTTGACCACATGAGAGTTTTAGGAAGCTGTAGCATGAATTTTCAGAACATTTCTTCTGTGGTCAAGTTCTCTGGCACTTGAACCATGTTTATAACCCCAGCTGCCTTTGTTCTGTTTTGAATAAGATTTCTCTCCTGCATTGTTTTGGCAGCCCAAGCCACTAGATGTCTTTTTAGGATATATCTCAGATGACAGGCTGAAACACTATATCTACTTCTTGGTTGAGATGGGGGAATCTCATTTTATGCCTAGACTGGCCTAGAGCCACAATTCATCTAATCTCACCCTTTCACATTTCTGCCAGGATCGGTAACTGCCACCTCATTCAGTATTGATTGAGATAGTCCATATCTTTTTCCAGGCTGGCCTTATTTTGGACTTCTGAATAGCTAGGATCACTGATATGAGCCATTAAATCTGCACAAAGGGCACTTCTTGGGAAAAGTCAGACGTAGCTCTGACACATCTAGATTCAAATTCCAACTCTGTATCAAGTTGAACAACATAAGGAAATTCACATAATAATCTAAGTTTTCCAGGCTTGGTTTTGTTTATTTTGTTTATTTATTTATTTATTTATTTATTTTGGTTTTGGTTTTGTTGAGACTGTGTCTCTATTTAGTACACGCTGAACTCCAGCTCATCATCTGCCGGTCTCAGTCTCCTGAGTGCTAGGACTACAAGTACACACCATTGTCCTTGGCACCATATTTAGGCTAGGGCTCTACCACTTGACCCACAGTGACACTTCTGCCTTTTTCTGTGTATGTGGTATCAAGGAATTGAATCCCGGGCTTCGTGCATGTTAGACAAGCATTCTACCACTAGGTCATTCTTCTGGCCGGCCAAAGAGAATATTACTTTACTAAAGACATTTAAAAACCTGTATTTCAAAGTAAAATAAACATAATTCTTAAGTCTTTAAATGGGTCTTATTGTGACAGATTTATTTCAGTATTATCACTTTCACTCTTTTTTAAAATTTTATTGTTGGGGTGATTACAGAGTGGGGTTAAAGTTAAATTCATCGGATATTAAATACCTTCTGATTTACAAATACACTAATAAACATATATACAATATACCAGATACCCTTCAGAAGCACTAAAAACATGAGATAAATCTTAAGGGGAAAAGAAATAGTTTCACATAGTATATTAAGAACAATTATCACAAAGATAAAACACTTGTTTCCATATCCTGGAGTTCATTTCTCTTAGCCTCATCCTATATGGACCTATGTACATAGCTTTTGAGCTATTATGATCCTCATTAGGAGAATCCTAAATGTATACTAATTGTTACAAATGAGGGAGACCATGGAGCCTATGTTTCTTTGGGTCTGGCTTACTTCACTTAATATGGCTTTTTTCCAAGTCTTTCCATTTCCTTACAATGGGCAATGTCATTTTCTGATGGCAGCATAGAATTCCATTGTGTATAAATACCACATCTTGATTCATTCATCTACTGAGGGGCTTCTGGGTTGGTTTCATATCTTAGCTATGGTAAATAATGCTGCAATGAACATTGTTGTAGCTTTAGTATGCCCTTGTTTATGGACATTGGGGTAGATGCCAAGGAGTAGGATTGCTGGTTCATATGGGACTTTTATGTTTAGTCTTTTTTTTTTTTTTTTTTGCCAGTCCTGGGCTTGGACTCAGGGCCTGAGCACTGTCCTTGGGTTCTTCTTCTCAAGTTTAGAGCTCCACCACTTGAGCCTCAGCACCATTTCTGGCTTTTTTCTATGTATGTAGTACCGAGGAATCGAACCCGGGGTCTTCGTGCATGCTAGGCAAGCACTCTACCACTAGGCTAAACTCCGGCCCCGTTTAGTCTTTTTTTAATAGTTGATTTTCTTATTTTTTATTGTCTGGATAATGTATAGAGAGGTTACAGTTACATTCACCAGGTAGTAGGTGCATTACGTCTCACATATTGATACACCTTTTCATGTTTTGTCCCCACTTTCCTCCCCCAACCCCCTCTCAGTTATCTTGTTTTCCCCCCTTCTTCCAATCTTTAAGTAGAACAGTGTGCAGGTTTACCATACTTCTAGATCATGTCAATTCTAGTGAAATTTTACAAATTTAATGACTGCCACTGAAATAAGAAGGTACAAAATCATCCCACTAATCTTGCAGTATATTTATGTGTACACATAAATGTTTAATTAGAAATAAATAAATTACTGAG
>NC_143511.1:60402344-60423794 GCF_031878675.1 Megascapheus bottae
CACACTCACACACATACACACACACACACACACACACACACACACACACACACACACACACACACAAGATACATTGTACTTAATAAACTGGCACATTGAATTGAAACCCCTTTGTATAAGTACTTAACGATAATCTTTTTTTTTCTAGTCCTAGAGCTTGAACTCAGGTCCTGACACTGTCCTTGGGCTTTCTCAAGGCTAGAGCTCTACCCCTTGAGCCACAGTACCACATTCGACTTTTTCTATGTATATGGTACCAAGGAATCAAACCCGAGTCTCCGTGCATGCTAGGTAAGCACTCTACCACTAGGCCAAACTCCAGGCAAGGATAATTTTTTAATTGCATTATCTGAAAATAATTCCTTAAACTATATAAGTCAACTTCAGATTTACAAGAGCATGAGATTAAACAATAGGCTCAGAAATTTACTGATAAAGATATTAACTGGGCTGGGAATTTGGCCTAGTGTTAGAGTGCTTTCCTAGCATGCACAAAGACCTGGGTTCGATTCCTCAGTACCACATACATAGAAAAAAAGCCAGAAGTGGTGCTGTGGCTCAAGTGGTAGAGCTGTAGCCTTGAGGAAAAGAAAAAAACAAGGACAGTGCTCATGCCCTGAGCCCAAGCCCAGGACTTGCCAAAAAAAAGATATTAACTGGAAGGCTTTTTGAAATACTTATTTGGAATATGTTTAACCACTAGTTACTAATTAGTTTCTCCTTCAGTCAGATGGCCTTTTATAGTTGCTTGTGGTAGTGAGCCAACTTCATGCTAGCTTTCCCAGCCATAACAAAGATATATAAATACATATAATGACTGTGTGTAGTTTTGTGAACATTGTTTTTATTGGGATTTTTAACTGTATTTTTCTCAATAGTCTATGAAGATAAATTGTTTTATTGTCTGGCTACTGAATGCGCATAGTCATTTCCTGACAAATAGAAGTTCAGAAAGTTTAATTGATACAACTATTCTAGAAAGACTGGAACAATATTAAAATCTAGCTTGCCTTTAACTGTGATTCTGTTATAAAAAGTTGAATCAACACAATTATGTTGTAAAATAACTGCTCATTAAAAGTCATATAGGGGGGCCAGGAGTTTGGCCTAGTGGTAGAATGCTTGCCTAGCACGCACAAAGACCCAGGTTCGATTCCTCGGTACCACATACATAGAAAAAAAAGCCAGAAGTGGTGCTGAGGCTCAAGTGGTAGAGCTCTAGACTTGAGTAAGTCCAAGAACAGTGCTCAGACCCTGAGACCAAGCCCAGGACTGGAAAAAAGAAAGAAGTTATGTAGAATGTATGTTCTTTTGGATTTTCAAGGATCTAGTAAAATTCAATAGCTTTCAATGCCAACAATATGCCTTTGGAGAAATTTTATGATTTGCCAACACAGGCTAAGAAAATAACCACGTTACTGATCCAAAATTGTGAGAAGGGCCGGGAGCCTGGTCTAGTAGTAGAGTGCTTCTTATCATGCATGAAGCCCTGGGCCCAATTCCTCAGTACCACATACAGAGAAAAAGTCAGAACTGGCACTGTGGCTCAAATGGTAGAGCACTAGCCTTGAGCACAGAGATGCTGAAGGACAGTCCCTAGGCTCTGAGTTCAAGCCCCAGGATTGACAAAAAAATATGTGGGCATTAAAAAAAAAAAGAAGAAGAAGACCGGGGCCGGGAGTTTGGCCCAGTGGTAAGAGTGCTAGCTTAGCTTAGCATGCATGAAGACCCAGGTTCGATTCCAAGGTACCACATATATAGAAAAAAGCTGGAAATGGTGCTGTGGCTCAAGTGGTAGGGCTCTAGCCTTCAGAAAGCCCAAGGACAGTGTTCAGGCCTGGAGTTCAAGGCCCAAGACTGGCCAAAAAAAAAAAAGACAGGGTTGCCAGGTACCAGTGGCTCATGCATGTAACCCTAGCTACTCAGGAAGCTGAGACTTGAGGATCGCAGTTTGGAGGCAGCCTGAGTAGGAAAGTCGATGAGACTCTTACCTCCAGGTAACCACTAAAAAGCTAGAGGGCTAGGAGCTTGTCTAGCACGCATGATGCCCTGGGTTCAGTTTCTCAATACTATATACACAGAAAAAGGTGGAGGTGGCACTGTGGGTCCAGTGGCAGAGGGCAAAAAAGTATCCAAGGACAGTGCCCAGGCATACTGTTGTTTATATAGCCAAGGCTGGCATAGAACTTGAGATCCACCTGCCTCAGCTCCTAGTACAGAGATTACAGGTTTCTGTTACCACACTTGGTGGTTGAAGTGAACTTTAAGTATCTACATAAAACCTATCTATCACAAGCCAGGCATGGTAGCTCATGCCTATAATCCTAGCTCCTCAGGAGGCTGAGATTTGAGGATCAAGGTTCAAAGCCAGCTCAGGCAACACAAAGCCATGAGACTCTTATCTCCAATTTTCACTAGAAAATGGGAAGTGGGGCTGTGGCTCATGGGTAGGGTAGTAATCTTGAGCTGAAGAGCTCAGGGACAGTGTCCAGGCCAGAGTTCAAGCCCCATGAGTGCCCCCCCACCCCCCGCAAACCATATCACGGTGGTATACCCCTATAGCCCTAGTGCTTGAGAAGCGGAGTCAGGAGGAACCCTAGAGCCCAGGAGGTTGAGATCAGCCTGGGCAACACACCTCAAAACAAAAGTCTTACACGAATGTTAAAGACCCAACCCAAAACGCATCTGGAAAGCCATAAGCATGAGCACAGGCTGTAGCCTCTCTGTTCTCATTGCTTTCATGCCCTACTTTGCAATGAATCTAATTCCACCTTTCAGATCATCAGTTTTCCTTCTCTACACTTCAGTCCTCCTAGAATGTAAGCACTCTCATGATTATATTTCTTAATCTTCTATGGACTCCGTTTGCATTTATTATTATTATTATTATTATTACTATTGTTATTTTGGACAGTACTGGGGTTTGAACTCAGGGCTGTGCTAAGTAGGCAAGTGCTCTACCATTTGAGTCTTACCCCCAGCCCTAGGATATCATTTTTTCTTAGGCCTTCCATGTTGGCCTCTGTATAAATAATTCCTTGGATATATACTCCAGTCTGGTCTTTCCTTCTAGCTCTTAGTCCTACCTTCGATTCTTGCTAGATATTCTCTCCTTTCTAGTCCTAAACTTTGCTCAGCTTGCTTACTCCTCTGGTACTCAACAATTTGAGCCATACCTTCAGCTCAGCTTTTTGCTACCTACTTTTGGAGATGGACTTTCCCAGACTTTTGTGCACTGGCTAGCTTCATTCAGAGTTCCTCCAGATCCTGACCTTCTGAGTAGCTAGTATTTCACCCCATTAGCTAGTATTAGCTAGTATTTCCCCCACCACCACTATCCCCTTTTTTGTGTATGCTTGTCGTAGGGCTTGAACTCAGGACTTGGGCCCTGTCATTGAACTTTTTTTTTTTTTGCTAACATTCTAGTACTTGAGCCACACCTCCACTCCTGGCTTTCTGTAATTGGAAATAAGAGTTTCATGAACTTTTCTTCCCTGGGCTAACTGAACTGCTTTGAATTTTGAACAACTCAATTTCTGAGTAGCCAGGATTACAGGCATCAGGCATGAACCACCAGTATCAGGCTTTATTATTTTTTTAATGGCACTGGCTTGTCACCAAATCATATTCTTCACTCTCTCAATTTTAACATTTGATCTTTCAGATTCTTCAAAATGTTTCTAAAATGTGCTCTTCCCTTCCCTTCCTTCCTGTCCAGTTCAGTTCCTCATCATTTTATGTCCTAACTTCTGAAGTGCCTTCTGAAGTGTGTAATGTATTTAACTGATAAAAATCTATCATGACGTTATAATACCTTAGCAAGATTTGACGACATTGATTACTGGGCATGCAGTTACCCTGCCCTGCAGGAACTTCTTTAAAACGATTGTTTTTATCAAGTTATTTCCATGCCTCAGAAAAATTATAGTGAGTCTCCATTCTGTCCTAGCTGGATACAGTATATCTGCAGGGTACATGTGGTGATTTCCTAAAACATCTGGCTGCCCAAATGCCTCAATAAATAATTAGGTTAAACTACATTGTAAAATGACATTCTGTGGGAATCATTCATATACCAATGGACTTGATAAACATGAAAATTAACCATGGTAATAATTTCCTTCGATTTTGTCTTCATTTGGTCAGTTAAGTAGCTGAGAAGTCATTTTAGCAAGGCAGCTTCTCTATGCCAGGTTTCTAAAGGAAAGGGAAAAAATGAACACAAGTATAGCACACGTTGTGCTTTCTGGAAATAAACTGTATTTAGGAGGCAGAGAACTCAATAAAGTAAATGCAAGTCCATTTTATCTGACAAAAACACCCAGAATCTGAATAAAAGAGTTTGACTTGGGCTGGGAGTTTGGCCTAGTGGTAGAGTGCTTGCCTAACATGCACAAAGACCCGGGTTCGATTCCTCGGTACCACATACATAGCAAAAAGCCGGAAGTGGTGCTGAGGCTCAAGTGGTAGAGCTCTAGCCTTGAGAAAGTCCAAGGACAGTGCTCAAGCCCTGAGCCCAAACCCAGGACTGGCAAAAAAAACAACAACAACAACAACAAAAAAGAGTTTGTCTTCAGCTACCAGTTTGGACATGCAAGGAAACCAGGGACTTTCCACACAGTAACTGAACCAATATCAACAACAAAATGAATTACCAGTGGGAAAAAAACGGACGTGAAAGAGTTAAAGCCAAAGCTTTTCTCTGCTCCTCTTGACAGCAAGGTTGGATTAAAGCATCGCAGAATTGCCCCTTTACTTACATGAGGTCCTAGAGAACCGGACTCCCTGAAGGGACAGGCAATGGTTTCCATTCGGCAGCACAAGCTTTGTGTCCTGCGTAGCAGAGCTGCTTGTCTTCCCTTGGTCTAGCTGCCACTGAGCAAGTCATTAAGAAGCATCTGAATTCCAGACTAAATCTTCAGCTCCACCTCCTTGAAAAGAAAAAAAAGTAGGGGAGGTGACTCTGAATTCTTCCTGTACTCCTGGACAGTGGCTTGAAAGTTGAGAACACTTGTCAACTATTACATCCCTGGTTTTGATACACTGTTTTACCCAATGATTGTATTCTTCTCCTAGAAAGATTTTCTCCCGAGTTTCTGAATAGAAAGCCCAGCATGTTTAATCAAAATCTCAATTGTCTTTTTTCACATTTTTTTTTTTTGGTCGGTCATGAGGCTTGAATTCTGGGTCTGGGCACTGCCCCTGAGCTTTTCAGCGGAAGACTAATGCTCTTACAGCACCACTTTCAATTTTCTGGTGGTTAACTGGAGCTAAGAGTCATGAACTTTCCGGCAGGCTGGCTTTGAACCTTGGTCCTCAGATCTCAGCCTCTTGAGTAGCTAGGATTACAAGTGTGAGCCACCAATGCCCAGCTCACATTGTTTTACACTTGATACATTCAAAACATTTATTGAGGGGCTGGGAGCATGTAGCATGGCTTAGTGGTAGAGTGCTTGCCTAGCATGCACAAAGCTCTTGGTTCAATTCCTCGGTACCGGTTCAATTCCTCGGTACCACACACATATACAAAAAGCAGAAAGTGGTGCTGTGGCTCAAGTGGTAGAGGACTAGCCTTGAGAAAGCTTAAGGACAATGCTCAAGCCCTGAGTTCAAGCCCCAGGACTGGTAAGAAGCAAAAACAAACAAAAAATAGAATATCAAAGAAGTAACCTAATCTAAAATGATAAGACTTATACTATAAAGAACACAATGACAAACTTTACTGGAAGATTTAAGAAAAGATCAATAAATACATAGACATTCTATATTCCTTATGGGAAAAAATGTTGATTCTCCCAAATTACTTATCATGGATCTGCTATAGAACATTAAGCTACTAAGCATGTTTTAAATTACTCATTTATTTAATTTTGTTAATTGTACGGGGATTTTGAACTCAGCATCTCCCACTCTTCAGGCAGGCACTCTACCATCTGACCACATCTCAGCCCATGCTTTAGATTGTTCAAGGTGAGAATAATTTCAAGAAATAAATTGTTGTACAGCTCAAGTAGCCTCAGACTCGCAATCTTTCTACCTCTGTCTCCTGAGTACTGGGAGCACAGGCTTGGCTGGTTCTGAGCCACCTCAACCCCCGATCTTTGTGCTCCAGACTGAAAAGAATGGTATGTGAACAAGTCTGGCATGCAAGAATTTACCAAGGAGGTGAGTCAGAGTACCACAGACCAGGCTGTGAGCTGGAGTCTTTCTTCTACTTTTGCCTCCATGCCATGAAGGCAGGGATATAGAGAGGATGGTCTTATTCTAACATCGTGTTCTTGCTCTTTCAGCTGACAGAGACCGGAAGCAAAAATAGGACTTCATCCTGTTCCTAGATTTAGCCATCGTGTGTGTGTGTGTGTGTGTGTGTGTGTGTGTGTGTGTGTGTGTGTGTGTGTGTTGCTTGAACTCTGGGCCTGGGCGCTGTCCTTGAGCTGTTCAGCTCAAGGCTATCAATCTACCACTTGAGCCACAGCACCACTTCCAGTTTTCTGGTGGTTTTGAGCCATGATCCTCAGATCTTAGCCTCCCGAGTAGCTAGGATTACAGGCGTGAGCCAGCAGCGCCCAGCCTCTTTCTTTCTCTTTAAGTTCTGTGTTCAGGAAGCTACCCCAGCATATTGCTTCAGAGCCTGCAGGGTCAGAGCAAGCCAGGCATGCTAGCCTTGCCTAAAGGCTTCCTTTCTTTTACCACATTACTTATCAAGTATGATAGGATCCCAAGATGAAGATTTGGAGATAGGAGTTGAAGATGCCACTTGTAGACTAAATGCCCAGGAGTGGGTACCCTCTGGTTCAAGTAACACGATGGGCCCTCACCAGTGTCACTTTCTGCTTCACTGGCACTTGGTCTCTTGCATTTTCAGTGCCATCTTTTCTCTCTCAAAGATATAAAAACCTATCCAGGCCAGTCCTCGATGGGATCCTAGTTAGGTCACTTTTTCTTCCCTTTCACAATATCAGGTGTGAGAGCAGGCTTCCTGCAGACCCTCCACTTACGGGCTAGAATTCCTTCACTCTCCCCAGTCCCTGTGAGGTGCTATCGCGCTCCTGAAAGTCAGCAATAATGTCTCAGGACCCTGTCACAGATGACCCCATACTTGGCTCTGGCATCAGCTGGCCTTGTGCTCTCCTTCCCCAGGCTCTGCCCATCTCATCTCCCCTCCCCACCCCGCTGACAGTAAGTAGCACAAGGCCATAGCCCCTGGCCTATTGGGCTACCAGCCTGCATTCTTCCTGTATCTGATCAACCCACTGTGTCATCTTCTGTCTGCAGCCAGCACAGGGCTTCCCTGGAGAGGAAGGCAGTGATGTGGGTTCATTTCTATTCTCTCTCAGAGCTCAGAACTCCAGACAGGAACAGGATGAGCTCATGGTGAGGCCTTGCAGCAGCTCACAAGTCTCTGGAAATAGCTTCAGGGTTGGGGGGGGGGGGATTTGGTCATGGGACCAAATGGTACAGAACAAAGAGATTTGTAGAGAAGGAGACAGACCAAACCAACTGGTGAGGCTAGTCAGCTGGTCAGACCTAGGCACATGGGGTTTCAAGTAGCATCCACCAAAGGCTGTCCATAGCCATAGGGGTAAGGAGACCCAGGCCAGGTGAGCAGACGTAAAGCCATTTCTTCTGAGGCCTGCAGGAAAGGCTCCTGGGTCACCACAAATGTCAGAATGACCTCAGGCTCCTATGGAGGCTGCCCTCTCCCCCTCCCACCCACCCCCTCCTGTGTCTGCTGCTCTTTCAGGGCAGCCCTGCTCTCTCCAGAATTGTTTGTGGCAATCTGGTGCCCTCACCAATAAGGCTGTTTTAAACCACCAACTAGTATGACAACTGCAACATGTCCCCATCTCCCGATTCAGTCAACAGGCTCACGGTGGCGGAATGAGTACTCTTCTAGAGCCCAGTTCCTCCACAGTACCGGGTGAGCCTACTGAACTAACGGGATGACAGCTGCTCCGCGCAGCCCAGACAGAAATCCATAACCTGCTGCAGAACACATCAGATGCAGGACTAGACAGTATGTCTGTATGTGAGTAAATAGTGACTGTCTTGAGACTCAGATAGTGGTGCATACCTGTAATCACAGCTACTCAATGCCCAGGCCCTGAGTTCAAGCCCCAGGACTGGCAACAATAACAATAGAAAGTTGAAAACTAACTTCGATTGTTAAGAAAAACATAAAAGGGGCCGGGAGCATGCTCCCCTAATGTGCAGGAAGCCCCGGGTTCAATTCCTCAGTAGCACATACACAGAAAAAGCTGGAAGTGGTGCTGTGGCTCAAGTGGCAGAGTGCTAGCCTTGAGTAAAAAGTGTCCAAGGACAGTGCCCAGGCAGGAAATCAGAATGGAAAATTGTTCATTAATCCCAGTTTTTGTGGCTTATGTCTGTAAATCCTACCTAATTATTGATAGGCTGAAATCTGAGGATTATGGTTCAAAGCCAGCTTAGGCAAGAAAGTCCATGAGAATCTTATCTCCAATTAACTAGTAAAAAAATTAGAAATGGAACTGTGGCTCAGGAGATAGAATGCTACCTTTGTGTGAAAAAGCAAAAGGACACTCTCCAGGCCCTGAGTTCAAACTCTAATACTGGCACACACAAAAGAAAATTGTTTAACTTATGTTTTTGGTTGAAACCTACTGGATCACAGGAAAGAGAAGACAGAGACGCGGGGTGGGGGATGTAATAACCCCAGGGGTCTGCTGCCATCCCTGCTTCCCCCAAGTCAACGGTTCTTTTCACTAATGATGACCTACCCAGTTACTCCTTTTCATCTTCTACTTTTTCTGTCCATTGTAGGGCTTGAACTCAGGGCCTGGGTGCTGTCTCTGAGCAATTTTGCTAAGGCTAGCATTTTACCGGTTTGATCCACAGCTCCACTTCTGGCTTTTGAGTGGTTAATTGGAGATGAGAGTCTCTCAGGGACTTTTCTGCTTGGGCTGGCTTCAAACTGCTATCCTTAAATCTCAGCCTCCTGAGTAGCTAGAATTACAGGCCTGAGCACCACCAGCTCCTGGCTCTAAACCTGCTTTTTTTTTTTAAAACGTTAGCATGATTTGGTTGCTACTCTACTCTTCATTTCTTTCTTTCTTTCTTCCTTCCTTCCTTCCTTCCTTCCTTCCTTCCTTCCTTCCTTCCTTCCTTCCTTCCTTCCTTCCTTCCTCCCACCCTCCACCCTCTCTCTCTCTCTTTTTTCTTTCTTTTTTTTGTCCCCCGTCCCTCCCTCACTCCCCTAGTCTACTATTTCTAAGAGGCTACAATCACCTCCAGCCAGCCGTGTAGGGCACAGGCCTGCAAGAGTCACAGAGCCATGTGGAGGCTGAGGTGACTGCATACTTCCTGATTGCTTGGGAAGGGAGGAAGACCACAATGGGGTGTGTGTGGGGGGAAGTTGTTAACTGGAACCTTCAAGCTCTCCCAGGTATTTGCGGACCGCCCAGCTAAGTATTGGCACCGGTTTTTCTTGTTTATGACTTTAATCTTGTTAGCTGTCCTCAGGCTTACCTGCTTGTTGAATTTTATACCTTAACAGCTCACCCTTTGAACCTCTGGGGGTTCCTGAACCACTGCTTGTAATTTTCCACTTCTGTGATGGCTTGCTCTGCAAATGGCTCTTACCAGCCCCATTCAACATTTCCTTACTCACCTGCAAAAGACAGGCAATGCCTAGGTCACAAGTTTCATAAGGATTAAGCAGGATTATCTATGTAATCACATAGCATAGTAACTGGCAACTTACATAATACTGTTTTCTTTTTTTCTAACTTCTCATAGAGCATCTGTTTAAGGCTCCATTTAGAATTCTGCAAGTTGCTGGGTACTGGTGGCTCATGCCTATAATCCTAACTACTCAGGAGGCTGAGATCTGAGCATCATAGTTCAAAGCCAGCCAGGGTAGGAAAGTCTAAGAGACTCCTATCTACAATTAACAGCCAGCAAACTGGAAGTGCCTCAAAGTGGCAGAGTGCTACCCTTGAGCAAAAAAAAGTTCAGGGACAGCAGCCAGGCCCTGAATTGAATCCTCATGACCCCAGCTCACACATACACAAAGGTAGAAGAGGCATGCCATTTTTGAGTAGAAGACATGAGCAGAAATCATGCTTTGAATGGCAGCAATGTGTTATATCAGAAAACATTGATGCTACACAAAACTGCAGGAAGGAATCCCCTGAGACAAGTGGTATCAAACCATCAACTACCAGTGGGGAATGATTGTACAAATTCACACATGCACATAAAGCTTTTGTTGTTGTTGACCATATCCACTCTTCTTTACTCTCTACCTTGCCCCATTACGGTTATTATTTTTCTCTTGTATTGTTTTTCACATTGTCTCCAGTGATACCAGGGGTCCCAATTCTTTGGTCTTTGTTATTCTCTGACAGTAGGAAGTGTTCCCCTCCACATCTAGTATTAAATGTTTAAATCTCTGTTGATTGAAAGGGTAGAGGATGTCAGAATAGAATCCTTTCCTGCTCTGGAAAATTCTTAAGACTTCCTTCTGCCTTCAGAATAGTGTGTAAACCACTTATCGGAAACCACTTTCTCCTACCAGGCCAAATGCTGTATTAGGGCTTGAATTGAGGGCCTGAACTGTGAACCCTTAACTTTCTCACTCAGGCTGATATTCTATCACTTGAGTCACAGCTGGCTTTTTGGCAGTTCATCAGCGATAAGGAACGCATGGAGCTTTCTGTCTCAGCTGGCTTCAAACCACAATCTTGAGATCTCAGGCTCCTGGATAGATAATATTACAGACCTGAGCTACCAGCACCGGGTTATTTTTGAGGTAGGGTCTCACTTTAAGTTCAGGAACATCTGGGCTGTGATCCTTCTATTTGTGCTTTCCTGTGTCACTGAAGATGTCAGGCACACACCACTCTACCCATCCACTGAAAGAGACAGAGTCTTCAAATACCTCACTTCTCCCTCTCAATAGCTAGAATGGCAGGCTTGAGCCACCATGTGGGGCTAATATGACTTCTTATTTTTCCTTTGGTCAGTCATAGGGCTTGAAATCTGGGCCTGGGTGCTGTCCCTGAGCTCTTCAGCTCAAGGCTAGCGCTCTACCACCTGAGCCACAGTGCCACTTCAGTTTTTCTGATGGTTAATTGGAAGTAAGAGTCTTACGGACTTTAGTGCCCTGGCTGGCTTTGAACTGAGATCCTCAGATCTCAGTCTCCTGAGTAGTTAGGATTACAGGCATGAGCCACTGCGCCTGGCCCAGCCTGACTTCTTAATCTATAAATTAGTGGGTATTACTCAGGTGAGGATTCCTGTTGCAGGATATCTGATGTCTATAGCCCCAAGTTGCCTTCCCAGTTATCTAAGCTAGCTCAGGGCAGCCAACTGCTCACAAAGCCTCTACTTCCAGGCCAAACCCCTTCCTGTTGGTTCCTGGCACACCCTCCAATCACCCAGAAAGGGAGATAGGGAGTTGCTCCAAGAATTGATGTGTCCTTGACACGTGGACAGACACTACAGTAACCTTAGAAAAACAGGGACACTGCAAAATTCAAGTAAGTGTTGAGTGCTGAGGTTTGACTTAGTGTTGAAATGTCAGTAAGAGTCCAGTGAAAACTTTCAGCTCATTTTTACTTTCCTAAGGAAAAGATGTTAGGGTTCTTAGAGTGTGTTTTTGTTTTTGCTTTCCTAGTAGAAAAGGCCATGTTCTGCAGATGATGGAAGGGGCTGGGATTAAGGAGCTTCATCTGTGAAATGGTCACTCGTTGATGAGTGCTGGCCTAGCGGCAAACCCAGGCTTAAATTCCTAGGTGTTAGGACGGAGGGGTGAGGTGGAGAGGAGGAAGGGAGGCAGGGGGAAGAGAGGGTAGGGATGAGGTTGGGAGAAGTGTAGGGGTTTGGCCCTAGCCTTCCTGTTGGCCTTCTACTCATTCCTCGTCCACAGCTCCATCCTGTTCTCCAAGTTGGCCCTTGATCAAAGTTAGAGGACAGTAGACATGAGAAACAAAGGGGCTTTGTGTCCCGGAGAAGGATGTTGAAACGGAACTTGACATTTCTAGTGTTTTCAGAACCTCCCTTGGCCAGCTGCTTTTCTTGGTTCTTAACCTTTCTTTGTGGGGTGAACTCTCTTGCAGGCTGGTGAAGCTAGCAGGCTCTGGATCATTTTTAATTCATAAAAGAAACAGAAAGGACTGTGGGATGGAGCCAATTACATTGAAAATGTATCAAATACATGATATGGAAATAAACACTATGAACACAAGCTCTAACAGTAGGCCTAATGACAACTGTGATATTTTTTCTTGTCAGTTATAGGACTTGAACTCAGGACCTAAGCGCTGTCCTTGAGCATCTTTGTGCTCTACCACTTGAGCACAGCACCGCTTCCAGTTTTTGAGTAGTTAATTGGAGAAAAGACTATCATAGGGACTTTTCTGCCTGGCCTGGCTTTGAACCATGATCCTCAGATCTTAGACTCCTCAGTAGGATTACAAGTATGAGCTGCTGGCACCTGGCACAACTGTGATTTTTGAGCAGCAGTCATCAACATAAGAGATACTTGGTAGTTTCTGCAATCCACATAGATATTGAAGGCTCTTGTGATTGTATGACAATCTTAGGTACCTAATTGATCAGAGTTTCCTGTGTGTGTGTGTGTGTGTGTGTGTGTGTGTGTGTGTGTGTGTGTGTGTGTGTTGGTCCTGGGGCTTGAACTCGGGGCCTCTTTGCTGTTGCTGAGCTTCTTTGCTCTAGGCTAGCTCTCTACCATTTCAGCCACAGCTCTACTTCTGGTTTTTGGTGGTTCATTGGAATTAGAGTCTCATGGACTTTCCTGCCCAGGTTGGCTTTGAATTGTAATTCTCAGAGCTCAGCCTCCTGAAGAGCTAGGATTGTAGTAGCCTGTCAGGATTAGCTGTCTAATTCTGTTTCGGTTCTTTTGGAAAAATGCTTAAACTGCTTGACCACCTGCATGTGGTGTTTTCCCGTTCACCTTTAAAAGCTCTCCTTTAAAAGCTCAGCCCTACTGAAGCTCTGGGCTGCTCTCTATCAGCCCGAAGGTAGAGAGGAGCTGTTGTGCTGCTATTAAACTGACTCCTAGCTCCATTCACTGAGTGCTGGTGACTATTGCTGGAGGGCTGGGGGGCGGGGGGCGGTTTGAGGAACCTGAAATGGCTGGGATATTACAGGATTAAAGTCATGGGCCACTGATAACTGATGGTGGCCAATATTTTTAGGTGGAAAGCAGCTAAATTTTAGAGGTTAGAGACTCCTTTTCTCTGTGGATCCCTGTCTTTGAGCCTCTAGGTCAAGGCCCTTGCTGGCAACATTGTCTTTGCCTGGAAGATATAACTTACCAGTGGGAGGCCTGCTACGGGCCTTTGGTACCCTTGCTCTCCTCTCTCCACTTTTTGTAGTCTTTTTTTCCCCCAAGTCCTGGGGCTTGAACTCGGGCCTGAGCAGTGTCCATGAGCTACTTTTGCTCAAGGCTAGTGCTCTACTACTTTGAACCAAAGCTCCACTTTTGACTTTTTCTGAGTTGAAAGATAATAGTCTTACGGGCTTTCCTGCCTGGGGTGGCTTTGAACTGTGATGCTGCTGAGTAGCTATCACTACAGTCATGAACTACCTGGTACCTGGCTCTTTAGGGAGTTTTGAGTAGGATACAGTAATTGTAGGGTTATTAATTGGTCTAAACTCAATATTGTTGTTGGAGGAAGTGAGATGGGAGAACAGCCTTTACTGGTCAACCACGCAGTCACATAAGTGAGGCTTGTGGAACTGCAGCAGTGCAATCATATAGTAACACAGGATGAATCACAGACTACCATGACAGATGAAAGCATGAAAAAGTATGAAATAGGAGATTTATAAAACATGATGCAGAGACAGGAAGTGAGATCTGCCACTAGAAAAATGGTTTGGAAGCTGGGTGCCAGTGGCTCATATCTATAATTCTAGCTACTCAGGAGGCTGAGATCTGAGGATCATGGTTCAAAGCCAGCGGAACATGAAAGTCCTGAGACTCTTATCTCCAATTAAACTGCCAGAAAACTGGAAGTGGTGCCTTGGCTCAAGGGGTAGAGCACAAGGACAGTGCCCAGGACTGACAAAAGGAAAAAGAAAAAAGGTGCAGAGATATACTTGGTGAAATTTGCTTCAAACCTTCAATTTGTAAAATATGATTCTCTTGTGACACTGTGTTCACAAGATAGGCCCATGTACAGGATGTTCTGAACAGACAAGTTGGTAGAGGAAGAAAGTGGCTGTTGCTTGTCTTGGGCTGGGACTGGGCACAGGGGATGGTCACCTGTGGTGGAAATGAAGTGGCTACTCTTGAATGGCTTCTCTAAGGGGTGATAAAAATGTTCTAAAATCGGGCTGGGAGTTTGGCCTAGTGGTAGAGTGCTTGCCTAGCATGCACGAATACCTGGGTTCGATTCCTCAGTACCACATACATAGAAAAAAGCCGGAAGAGGTGCTGAGGCTCAAGTGGTAGAGCTCTAGCCTTGAGAAAGACCAAGAACAGTGCTCAGCCCCTGAGCTCAAGCCCAGGACTGGAAAAAAATAAAAAAATGTTCTAAAATCCACTGTGATCCATGCTTTGAATGTACTATGAAACTGTTGAATTGTACATGTGATATCAGTAGATCAATCTGATATTAATATTTTCCAGTAAATATATTATTTTGCAAAGTGGTTGGAAGCTGGGTATGGGTGGCTCACATCTGTCATTCTAGCTATTTAGGAGGCTGAGATCTGAGGATAGTGGTTTGAAGCCAGCCTGAGCAGGAAAGTCCATGAGCCTTTCTCTGTTATTGTTATTTTGCCAGTCCTAGGGCTTGAACTCAAGGTCTGGGCACTGTTCTTGAGCTTTCTCAAGGCTAAAGCTCTACCACTTGAGCTGCAGCACTGCTTCTAGCTTTTTCTATGTAGGTGGTACCAAGGAATTGAACTCCGGTCTTTGGGCATGCTAGGCAAGCACTCTACCACTAGGCTAAGTCCTGGCCTTCCAAGAGACTCTATCTCCAATTAACCACCAAAAAGTCAGAGCCATGAGTTCTGGCTCAAGTATCCTGGTATCATGCCATACATAAGCAAAAGAGGTAAGGGACAGTGTTCAGATCTTAAGTTCAAGCCCCAGTATCCACACTTGAAGAGGAAAGGAAAGGAAGGGGAAGGAAGGAAGGAAGGAAGGAAGGAAGGAAGGAAGGAAGGAAGGAAGGAAGGAAGGAAGGGAGGGAAGGGAAAAAAGAGACCAAGAAAAATGTTTGGAAGAGCAGGAGAAGTGTTACTCAATTCAGGAAATTCAGATGCTCACTCAGTGTTCCTGCAGCACTGAGGTGGGTGATTTGCAGGAGGGCACTTATAACATGTGGCGTGTGGTTATTTCCCATAGTCCTCTAAAGTGTACTCACTTACTCACCATGCTGGAGTGCTCACACTCCAGGCCTAGCCACACCTGCTCATGGCAGAAATTACCCTGGTACCCTGTAAAATCCTGCTGTACAGGGAGGTCCTAGGATGGGCCTTGAGAAGGCAACCAATCCAGCAGCAAGGAAGTAAACCACCTCCTTGTTTATATATAAAAAAGACCAGAGAATTGTAGAAATGGCATGCTCAGGTTTGTAGATAACATTAACATTGCTCACCACTGACACCCAGCTTGGGGTTTTCATTAGGGAAAGATGAACCATCCAGATGAATTTCAGAACGTAAGAAAACGGATTCTCAGGTTATGACTCTTCCACCCAGAAAATAAATTTACCCAAGATCATTTATGTAGTGATGATTCTGGCACTAGAGATGGTATTAGCACCATGTAAACATTACCCTTGGAACAAATAAATGTCTGAAGTTGCGAAATACAGTCTCATAGACTTAGTGGATTAAAAAAAAAAATCCCACAGAGGAGCCAGGACCATGGCCTAGTGGTAAAGTGCTTGCCTAGTATGCATGAAGACCCAGGTTCAATTCCTTGCTCCCACATACATGGGAAAAAAGCCGGAGTGGTGCTGTGGCTCAAGTGGTAGAGCTCTAGCCTTGAGAGAGCAAAAAAAAAAAAAAAAAAAAAAATCCCACATATTTGGCCCAGAGTTTAGCCTAGTGGCAGAATGCTTGCCTAGCATGCACGAAGACCTGGGTTTGATTCCTTGGTACCACATATATAGAAAAAGCTGGAAGTGGTGCTATGGCTCAAGTGGTAGAGCTCTAGCCTTGAGAAAGTCCAAGGACAGTGCGCAGGCCCTGAGTTCAAACCCCAGGACTGGAAAAAAAAAATCCCACATATGATGAGCAAGGTCTTTTTTTTTTTTTTTGTGGACAATATAGGTGAGGCCCTAATTTCAATCCCCATTACTGCCCGGAGATTAAAAAATAAAATGAAGAGTATAGGGAGATTATTGCCAAGTAAAACAGGGGCTCCAAGCCAGATGCTGGTAGCTCATGCCTCTAATCCTATTCAAGAGAGTGAGATCTGAAGATCTAGGTTCAAAACCACCCTGGGCAGAGAAGTCCATGAGACTCAACTCCAATTAACTCCCAGAAAACTGGAAGTGGTGCTATGGCTCAAAGTGGTAGGGTGTTAATCTTGAGAAAATGACTCAAGGACAGTGTCTATGCCCTGAGTTGAAGCCCCACAACCAACAAGGAAAGAAAAGAAGAAAAAAGCTTCCAGCTTTTTACTTAGGAAAGCCCATGTTTACCTAGAGGTATAGAAGGTAGAATGTATGCTCTTCACTTTTCCTGTAAATCTAGTTCTTTTAACAAAGAACAAAGCCAAACTCACATAGTAGCAAAACAGCACTTAGATCTATCTTTTCTTTCCTTTTTAACCAGTCCTGGGGCTTGAACTTAGCAGCTGGATGCTATCCCTGAGTCTTTCTGCACTCAAGACTAGCACTCTACCCCTTGAGCTACAGTGCCACTTCCAACACATAGATATATCACCGGAACAGAAAGAGCACTGTGTCCTTCCACCCAAGGTGAATAGCACTCAAAATCACCTCTGAGTAGTTGGGGGGGGGGCACACAGTGGCTAATGGGAAGAGAACTAACCAGTTACCACTTACGATGCACCAGTTGTTTATTGTTGTTTTATTCAATCCCCACACCAATGCGAAGAAGTAGAAACTATTAAATCCACACGAGGAAAACAAGATTTTGAGAAGAAAATGGATTTCTGCTACCCATGCTCAACCTTCTAATTTGAGTTTGGGAGTTTAAAGGCCTGTTATTTCCTTTATGGTTTTCTGGTTTGAGTGTCGCCCATCTTTCCATCTCTTTCTACTTAACCAATACAGTGAGGGCCAGACAGGGCCTGGCTAAGGCCATGAAAGTGTCCGGTGATGTTTAGTGTAAGACAACTGAGTCATGAGGTTATCACAATATAAAGAAACTCAACAGACCAACAGGCTTTATTTGGGAGTGAAGCCTGGGAAGGCAACTAAGTCTCCTTGGGCCTGGCTAAAGAGCAAATAGCCCTGCCTCTTCCCCTTGACATCTAGAAGTCTTTCGGTAGAAAGAATCAAGTTGGATGCAGGCCAGGTGGAAGCGGGTGAGATGGAGGCAGGCGGGTGAGCAATGTTATTTTCACTGAAGCATTTCAAGGTCTCCACAGCCTCTGTGTTCATCAGGGGCGTTTGCATCAGATGTGGCTTTGGTCTTAGGCTCTCTTCCACATCTGCTGGTGCATTTCTTAGGAGGGGAGGGGAGGGGAGATGATTCAGTGGGGTGAATGGCAAGATTAGTTCTATGATATGGCTGTTGGGATGGGGGAAGAAGGAAGTTGAGGGTTTTCAGTTTGAGTGTTTTCATTGTTCATTACTTATGGTATTTGTGCCAAGCATCAGGAAATCTAGGACTCAACTATGGCCCGGAGTCTGAGGCCCTGCTTGATCCTGGGTGACTCTCTTTTTCCAGTGTGCCTCAGTTTCCTAAGGGTAAATGAAGCACAGCACAGGTGAAAGCACAAGAAAGAGAGGTAGGGCGGAGACCACGAGTGCGGCTAGGAGTGGGATGAAAAACTAGCCGTTTATTTCATTAACGTATTTATAAAATTCTGTATTTGGATTTGCTTGCTACTGCTAAAAATAAAATGTTCCCACAGCACAGACTTCAAAATAACCATAATCTAACATTTCTGGAGCTGTTTCCCCAGCACTCGCTCTCAGGGCAAACCACTTACTCATTGTATATTTTCTTTTTCTTTTTTTTTTTTTTTTTTGCCAGTCATGGGCTTGAGCTCAGGGCTCTGAGCACTGTCCTTGGACTTTCTCAAGGCTACAGCTCTACCACTTGAGCCTCAGCACCATTTCTGGCTTTTTTCTATGTATGTGGTACCGAGGAATCGAACCCGGGTCTTCGTGCATGCTAGGCAAACACTCTACCACTAGGCCAAACTCCCGGCCTCATTGTATATTTTCTTTTCTTTTTTTCCTTTTTGGTGCCAGTACTAGGGCTGGTGCTCAGGGCCTCACACCCTTGCTCGACTTTTACACTCAAGGCTAGCAGGACTCTACCACTTGAGCCTCATCACTTACAACACTTCCAAGTTTTTTGTTATTGTTGTTGTTTTGGTTTTTTGCCTTTCCCGGGGCTTGAACTCAGGGCCTGGGCACTGTCCTTGGGCACTTTTTGCTCAAGGCCACTTGAGCCACAGCATCGCTTCTGGCTTTTTCTGAGTATGTGGTACTGAGGAATCAAACCCAGGGCTTTGGTGCATGTTAAGCGAGCACTCTACTATGAGGCTACGCTCCTGGTCTCAATCACTGCCAACTTTTAACAAAAAGTTAATTTGAGATTAGAGTCTCTCAGATTTTTCTGTTTGGATTGGCTTTGAGCTGAGATTCTCAAATCTCAGCCTATTCAATAGCAGGATTACAAGAATGAATCACGGACACCTGGCATCTATTCTTTCTTTTCCTTTCTCTGTCTATTCCTTCCTCCCGCCATTCCTTCCTCTTTTCCTTTTACTCCTCTGTCTTACAAAAAATACAGTTCTTTTTTTCCTCCATCCCTTCCCCCCCCCTTTCCCTTTCTTTACTCCTCTTTGTGTCTTTAAAAAATACTATCTAAGGGCCGGGAGTTTGGCCTAGTGCTAGAGTGCTTGCCTAGAATGCACAAAGACCCAGCTTTGATTCCTTGGTACCACATACATAGAAAAAAGCCAGAAGTGGTGCTGAGGCTCAAGTGGTAGAGCTCTAGCCTTGAGAAAGTCCAAGGACAGTGCTCAGGCCCTGAGCTCAAGCCCAGGACTGGCAAAAAAAAAATACTATCTAAACATGTATATTGGACAACATCAAAATTTGTTGTTTCAGTTGTGGGGCTTGAACTCTGGTCCTGGACACTGTCCCTGAGCTCTTCAGCTAAAGGCTAGCTTTCTGCCACTTGAGCCACAGCACCACTTCTGGTTTTCTGGTGGTTAGTTGGAGATAAGAATCTTACAGACTTTACTGTCCAGGCTAGATTTGAACCGTGATGCTCAGATCTCAGCCTCCTGAGTAGCTAGGATTATAGGTGTGAGGCATGGGTGTCTGACGGCTGTTGTTTTTTAATATAGAGGGTTCTTCTCTCACTCTTCAGCCCCTAAGATACTAAGCACTGGACAGCGTGGAACAGCTTTCCCACTCTCACCACCCCCACCTCCGCACTCCAGCAACTGCTCTAGCTGTGTCCTTTTATCAGTAGGCTGGAACTGCACAACTATGCCAGCTGCCTTAGTTTTGAAAAATTGTATCTAACGATGCCCTGAATGTGTAGTCTAGACCCTCCCTTGGGATACACGGGAGCTAAGACCTAGCGTACATCCTCAAGACTTTGAGGTCTCAGCTGAGATGGAGATGGAAGGGATTCCATCCATCTTAAAGAGCAGTTACCTAAAATTCTATTCTTGTTTCCAGGATGGTTGTGAGCATAAGTGTTCACAAGCTCCAGAGCCCTCAAGCTCTGAGAAGCCAGGCCTCAGGAAGGCTGTAATATAGTTGCTGATCTCGTAAACAGTTGCCACTCTGGTTTCCCTGGAACTTCTAACCAGTGTGTAAGCAGGTTCTCTTGCCACACTTATCACAATGGGAGAAACTTGCCACAGGACATGCTTGGCACTTGCCTTGAGGCTATGAGATTGTCACATTTACTTAAGTTTTGGTGAAAAGTTTGATGTAACGAAAAATTAGTCATATGAGCTAAGTGCTGGTGGCTCATTGCCGGTAATCCTAACAACTCAGGAGGCTAAAATATGAGGATCATGGTTCAAAGCCAACCTGGGCAGATAAGTTCATGAGATTCTTATGTCTAATTAGCCAGCAAAGGCCAAAAGTAAAGCTGTAACTTAAGTGGCAGAGTGCCTGCCTTGAGTAAAAAGCTAAGGCAGCATGGGAGGGCCTCGAATTAAAGCTCCAGTACTGGCACACAAATAAATCTATTATTATTATTATTATTATTATTATTATTATTTGCCAGTCCTGGGCTTGAACTCAAGGCCTGAGCACTGTCCCGGGCATTCTCAAGGCTAGAGCTCTACCACTTGAGCCTCAGCACCACTTGCAGCTTTTCATATGTATCTGGTACTGACAAATTGAACCCGGGTCTTCATGCATGCTAGGCAAGCACTCTACCACTAGGCCAAACTCTTGGCCCACAAATCTATTAATTTGAGGGCAATAATTTGGAGCTGTGAATTGTCTAGGCTTTTGTGTCAGAGTTGGAGGCCGTATGGTGTGATTTCACCTCATTCTCCTGTGCTCTCAGGGGTGTCACATTCATGGTGTGAATGTACTGCTCTCTAGGGTGGGCCCTGGGACCCCCGCCTCCTGTTATTTCTATCCTTGGGTAGTCTCTGCCACTGTGTGTCAGCAGAGTTGTGTGACCCATAAAACTTGACAGAAAGGATGAGGTCTTTGTCTTTGTTTTGCTTTTGAAATATTCAGCACTAGGTGATTTCTATATAGGGATTTATTGTTCCTCTGTTTCATCTTCCTACTCTCTCTCTCTCTTCTCTTCTCTCTCTCTCTCTCTATCTCTCTCTCTCTTCTCCTCTCTCTCTCTCTCTCTCCTCTCTCTCTCTCTCTCTCTCTCTCTCTCTCTCTCTCTCTCTCTCTCTCTCTCTCTCTCATCCTCTCTCTCTCTCTCTCTCTCTCTCTCTCTCTCTCTCTCTCTCTCTCTCTCTCTCTTTCCTGGAGTTTGAATGCAGAGCCTGGGCACTGTCCCTGAGATTGTTTTGCTCAAAGCTAGCACTCTTACCATTTGAGCCACAGTTTCCACTTCCAGCCTTTTCTGTTACTGTGGTATGGAGATTTATGTGGTACCCAGGGCTTCATGGCATGCTAGGCAAGCACTCTACACTAAGCCACATTCCCAGCCCCCTCTCTTCTTATAAAGCTACTAACTCAGCTAGACATGGTGACGTACATCTGTAATGCCAGCTAAGGTAGGATTGTGAGTTGGGAGCCAGCCTGGGATACATAGTAAAAACGCTAAGAAAAGGTAGGA